>NC_069500.1:14870869-14983369 GCF_027579735.1 Bombina bombina
ATGTCTATAAATTATAAAGAGCATATTTTAGCACTTAAAATTCTCAGACAGAAGGAAATGAGGGTTTGCCATCTAGCTCTCCCCAAGTGTCACAACCAGTAACGCCCGCACAAGTGACGCCAAGTACCTCTAGCGCGTCGACTTCATTTACTTTACAAGACATGGCCACAGTTATGAATACAACCCTCACAGAGGTTTTATCTAAACTGTCTGGTTTACAAGGAAAGCGTGACAGCTCTGGGTTAAAAACAAATGCTGAGCCGTCTGACGCTTTAGTAGCCGTATCCGATATACCCTCACAATGTTCTGAAGTAGGGGTAAGGGATTTGTTATCTGAGGGAGAGATTTCTAATTCAGGAAAGACGCTCCCTCAGACTGATTCTGATATGAGGGCCTTTAAATTTAAGCTTTAACACCTCCGCTTGTTGCTCAGGGAGGTATTAGCGACTCTAGATGATTGTGACCCTATAGTGGTCCCAGAGAAATTGTGTAAAATGGACAAATACTTAGAGGTTCCTGTTTACACTGATGTTTTTCCAGTCCCTAAGAGGATTGCGAATATTGTTACTAAGGAGTGGGATTGACCAGGTATACCATTCACTCCCCCTCCTGTCGTTAAGAAAATGTTTCCCATATCTGACACCATGCGGGACTCGTGGCAGACGGTTCCTAAGGTGGAGGGAGCTATTTCTACTCTCGCTAATCGTACAACTATACCTATCAAAGACAGTTGTGCTTTCAAAGATCCTATGGATAAAAAATTAGAGGGTCTCCTGAAGAAAATTTTTGTTCACTAAGGTTTTCTTCTCCAACCTATTGCGTGCATTGTTCCTGTAACTACTGCAGCTGCTTTCTGGTTCGAGGCTCTAGAAGAGGCTCTTCAGATGGAGACTCCATTAGAGGATATTATGGATAGAATTAAGGCCCTTAAGTTTGCTAATTCTTTCATTACAGATGCCGCTTTCCAACTGGCTAAATTAGCGGCAAAGAATTCAGGTTTTGCCATTTTAGCACGCAGGGCGTTATGGCTTAAAGGAACATACTACTCATATGCTAAATCACTTGAAACTGATGCAGTATAACTGTAAAAAGCTGACAGGAAAATATCACCTGAGCATCTCTATGTAAAAAAGGAAGATATTTTACCTCACAATTTCCTTAGCTCAGCAGAGTAAGTTCTGTGTAAAAAGTTATACTCAGCTGCTCCCAGCTGCAGGTAAAAAAAAATAAAAAAAAATTAAGAAATGAACAGCAGCCAATCAGCATCAGCAGTGCTGAGGTCATGAACTCTTTTACTGTGATCTCATGAGATTTGACTTAACTCTCATGAGAATTCATAGTAAACTTCCTTTTTTACCTGATTGGTGAAATAAGATGAGAGTGCACGAGGCTCATCCTTTCGACTGTCCCAGGACAGACATACTAATATGCTACTTAGAAATCCTTTACAATGGGATGTGGCTACTGAGGAACTTTTGAGGTAAAATAACTTTCTTTTTTACATAGAGATGTTCAGGTGATATTTTCTAGTCAGCTTTTTACAGCTATGCTGCATCACTTTCAAGTGTTTAAACATTTGGGTATTATGGCCCTTTAAGTCCTGGTCTGCTGATGTGTCATCAAAATCTAAACTTTTAAACATCCCTTTCAAAGGAAAGACCCTATTCGGGCCTGAACTGAAAGAGATTATTTCAGACATCACTGGAGGGAAAGGCCATGCCCTCCCTCAGGATAAAACAAAAATGAGGACCTAACAAAATAATTTTCGTTCCTTTCGGAACTTCAAGGGTGGTCCCGCTTCAGCTTCCCCTGCGGCAAAGCAAGAGGGGAATTTTGCCCAATCCAAGTCAGTCTGGAGACCTAACCGGGCTTGGAACAAGGATAAACAGGCCAAGAAGCCTGCAGCTGCCTCTAAGACAGCATGAAGGGGTAGCCCCCGATCCGGGACCGGATCTAGTAGGGGGCAGACTCTCTCTCTTCACTCAGGCTTGGGCAACAGATGTTCACGATTCCTGGGCTTTAGAAATTGTGTCCCAGGGATATCTTCTGGACTTCAAAGACCCCCCCCCCAGGGGGAGATTTCACATTTCTCAATTGTCTGCAAACCAGACAAAGAGAGAGGCGTTCTTATGCTGTGTAGCAGACCTACATACCATGGGAGCGATCCGCCCAGTTCCAAAAGCGGAACAAGGGCTAGGGTTTTACTCAAACCTGTTTGTGGTTCCCAAAAAAGAGGGAACTTTCAGACCAATCTTGGATCTCAAAATTCTAAACAAATTCCTCAGAGTACCATAATTCAAGATGGAGACTATTCGGACTATTCTACCTTTGATTCAGGAGGGTCAATATATGACTACCGTGGACTTAAAGGATGCGTATCTACACATCCCTATTCACAGAGATCATCATCAATTCCTCAGATTTACCTTTCTGGACAGGCATTATCAGTTCGTGGCCCTTCCCTTGAGGTTGGCCACGGCTCCCATAATTTTCACAAAGTTGCTAGGTTCCCTTTTGGCGGTTCTAAGACTGCGGGGCATAGCAGTGGCGCCTTATCTAGACGACATCTTAATTCAGGCGTCGACTTTCCAGCTAGCCAAGTCTCACACGGACATCGTGTTGGCTTTTCTGAGATCTCACGGGTGGAAGGTGAACATAAAAAAAGAGTTCTCTCTTCCCTCTCACAAGAGTTTCCTTCCTAGGGACTCTGATAGACTCGGTAGAAATGAAAATATTTCTGACGGAGGTCAGAAAATCAAAACTCTTGACCACTTGCCGAGCTCTTCATTCCATTCCTCGGCCATCAGTGGCTCAGTGTATGGAGGTAATCGGACTCATGGTAGCGGCAATGGACATAGTTCCTTTTGTCCGCCTACACCTCAGATCACTGCAACTATGCATGCTCAAACAGTGGAATGGGGATTATGCAGATTTATCTCCTCAGCTACATCTGGACCAGGAGACCAGAGATTCTCTTCTCTGGTGGTTGTCTCAGGACAACCTGTCTCAGGGAATGTTTCCGCAGGCCAGAGTGGCTCATTGTAATGACAGATGCCAGCCTGCTAGGCTGGGGTGCAGTCTGGAACTCCCTGAAAGCACAGGGCTTATGGTCTCGGGAGGAAACTCTCCTCCCGATAAACATTCTAGAACTGAGAGCGATATTCAATGCGCTTCAGGCGTGGCCTCAGCTAGCTGCGGCCAAATTAATCAGATTTCAGTCGGACAACATCACGACTTTAGCTTATATCAATCATCAAGGAGGAACACGGAGTTCTCTAGCGATGATGGAGGTAACCAAAATAATCCGATGGGCGGAGGATCACTCTTGCCATCTCTCAGCAATCCATATCCCAGGGGTAGAGATCTGGGAGGCGGATTTCCTAAGTCGTCAGACTTTTCATCCGGGAGAGTGGGAGCTCCATCCGGAGGTATTTGCCCAGCTGACTCAGCTATGGGGCACTCCAGAATTGGATCTGATGGCGTCCCATCAGAACGCCAAGCTTCCTTGTTACGGGTCCAGGTCCCGGTATCCCCAGGCAGTTCTGATAGATGCTCTAGCAGTGCCCTGGTCCTTCAATCTGGCCTATGTATTTCCACTGTTTCCTCTCCTCCCACGTCTGGTTGCCAGAATCAAGCAGGAGAGAGCTTTGGTGATTCTGATAGCACCTGCGTGGCCACGCAGGACTTGGTATGCAGACCTAGTGGACATGTCATCTGTTCCACCGTGGAGTCTGCCAATGAGGCAGGACCTTCTAATTCAAGGTCCATTCAAGCATCCAAATCTAATTTCTCTGCGTCTGACTGCTTGGAGATTGAACGCCTGATTTTATCAAAGCGTGGTTTCTCTGAGTCGGTCATTGATACCCTGATTCAAGCTAGAAAGCCTGTCACCAGGAAAATCTATCATAAGATTTGGCGCAAATATCTTTATTGGTGTGAATCCAAGGGTTACTTGTGGAGTAAGATTAGGATTCCTAGAATATTGTCTTTTCTCCAAGAAGGATTGGAGAAGGGATTATCAGCTAGTTCTTTAAAAGGACAAATATCTGCTTTGTCTATTCTTTTACACAGACGTTCAAGCGTTTAGTCAGGCTTTAGTCAGGATCAAGCCTGTATTTAAACCCGTTGCTCTGCCATGGAGCCTAAACTTAGTTCTTAAAGTTCTTCAAGGGGTTCCGTTTGAACCTATGCATTCCATAGATATTAAGCTTCTATCTTGGAAAGTTTTTTGTTTTTAATATTCATCTCTTTGGCTCGAAGAGTTTCTGAGTTATCTGCTTTACAGTGTGACTCACCTTACCTTGTTTTCCATGCAGATAAGGTGGTTTTGCGTACCAAACCTGGATTCCTTCCTAAGGTTGTTTCTAATAGTGAAGGAACAACAATTTCCTGATTGATATTCCTGTGTCCTAATCCTTCATCAAAGAAGGAATGTCTGTTGCACAATCTTGATGTGGTTCGTGCTCTAAAGTTCTACTTACAAGCAACTAAGGATTTCCGTCAAACATCTTCATTGTTTGTTGTTTATTCTGGTAAGCGGAGAGGTCAAAAGGCTACGGCTACCTCTTTCTTTTTGGCTGAAAAGCATCATCTGTTTTGGCCTATGAGACTGCTGGCCAGCAGCCTCCTGAAACAATTACTGCTCATTCTACCAGAGCAGTGGCTTCCACATGGGCTTTTAAAAATGAGGCTTCTGTTGAACAGATTTGTAAGGCAGCGACTTGGTCTTCGCTGCATACTTTTTCCAAATGTTACAAATTCGATACTTTTTGCTTCTTCGGAGGCTATTTTTGGGAGAGGTTCTACAAGCAGTGGTGCCTTCCGTTTAAGGTACCTGTCTTGTCCCTCCCTTCATCCGTGTCCTAAAGCTTTGGTATTGTTATCCCACAAGTATGGATGAATCCGTGGACTCGATACATCTTACAAGAGAAAACGGAATTTATGCTTACCTGATAAATTCCTTTCTCTTGTGATGTATCGAGTCCACGGCCCGCCCTGTTTATTTTAGACAGGTAGTATATTTTTATTTAAAAAACTTCAGTCACCTCTGCACCCTATAGTTTCTCCTTTTTCTTCCTAGCCATCGGTCGAATGACTGGGGGGTGGAGCTAAGGGAGGAGCTATATAGACAGCTCTGCTGTGGGTGCTCTCTTTGCCACTTCCTGTAAGGAAGGAGAATATCCCACAAGTATGGATGTATCCGTGGACTCGATACATCACAAGAGAGAGAAATTTATCAGGTAAGCATAAATTCTGTTTTTATTTTTTTGTTAAAGTTGTAAAAAGGAACAGGCAAGAACATACCAGTTTTTATTATTTATGTTTAAAGTGAATGTAAATTTTGATGACAAAGTGCCCGTTTTTTAAAAATTCGATTAAAAGCAGGGGCACTTTAATTCATCAACATTTACATTTCACTCGTGTTGTGAAAAAATACCTTTTAAACTTGACCTCTGCTCCAGCTTCTCCCGGTCGTCACAAGCCATTTCTGATGTCGGATATGATGGATCAGTCATCTTCCAATTAAGGCTTCCCCCCCGGGGGAATCAGTGTCTTATTCAATGCCACGATTGGAGGAAACCAGATTCCTCATTTTAGACCCAAGAAGAGGCTTTGCGACAGGTGGAGGAAGCTGGAGCGGCTGTCAAAATTAAAAGGTAAGTATTTGTTCAGAACAAATTATATTTTGATGAATTAAAGTGCCCCTGTTTCTCCAACATAGGTGTGTCCGGTCCACGGCGTCATCCTTACTTGTGGGATATTCTCTTCCCCAACAGGAAATGGCAAAGAGCCCAGCAAAGCTGGTCACATGATCCCTCCTAGGCTCCGCCTTCCCCAGTCATTCTCTTTGCCGTTGCACAGGCAACATCTCCACGGAGATGGCTCAGAGTTTTTTGGTGTTTAAATGTAGTTTTATTCTTCAATCAAGAGTTTGTTATTTTAAAATAGTGCTGGTATGTACTATTTACTCTGAAACAGAAAAGAGATGAAGATTTCTGTTTGTAAGAGGAAAATGATTTTAGCAACCGTTACTAAAATCGATGGCTTTTTCCACACAGGACTGTTGAGAGGAATTAACTTCAGTTGGGGGAAACAGTGAGCAGACTTTGGCTGCTTGAGGTATGACACATTTCTAACAAGACTTGGTAATGCTGGAAGCTGTCATTTTCCCTATGGGATCCGGTAAGCCATTTTCTTAATTTTCAATATAAGAATACAAGGGCTTCACAAGGGCTTAAAGACTGGTAGACATTTTTCTGGGCCAAAACGATTACTATATAAGCATGTTTAATGGTTTATAACTTAGGAGAGTTATTTTAATCTTGGCAAATTGTTAAAAAAAACGGACAGGCACTGTATTGGACACCTTTTTCACTGGGGGCCTTTTCTAGTCATAGGCAGAGCCTCATTTTCGCGCCATTAATGCGCAGTTGTTTTTGAGAAGCAAGGCATGCAGATGCATGTGTGAGGAGCTCAGATCCACTGAAAAAACTTATTGAAGGCGTCATTTGGTATCGTATTCCCCTCTGGGCTTGGTTGGGTCTCAGCAAAGCAGATACCAGGGACTGTATAGGGGTTAAATGTAAAAACGGCTCCGGTTCCGTTATTTTAAGAGTTAAAGCTTTCAGACACTGTGGTGAAATTTTGGTGAATTTTGAACATTTCCTTCATACTTTTGCGTATATTCAGTAAAAAAGTGTGTTCAGTTTAAAATTTAAAGAGACAGTAACGGTTTTATTTTAAAACGTTTTTTGTGCTTTGTTACCAAGTTTATGCCTATTAACATGTCTGAACTATCAGATAGACGATGTTCTGTATGTTCGGAAGCCAAGGTTCCTATCCATTTAAATATATGTGATAAATGTGACAAACAAAGTAGGGACAATGATACCACTGATAATAATGTTGCCCAAAACGATTCCTTAAGTGAGGGGAGTAAGCATGGTACTGCATCATCCCCTTCTATGTCTACACCAGTCTTGCCCACTCAGGAGGCCCCTAGTACATCTAGTGCGCCAATCCTCCTTACTATGCAACAATTAACGGCTGTAATGGATAATTCTATTAAAAACATTTTAGCCAAAATGCCCACTTATCAGCGAAAGCGCGACTGCTCTGTTTTAGATACTGAAGAGCATGAGGACGCTGATGATAATGGTTCTGACATGCCCTTACACCAGTCTGAAGGGGCTAGGGAGGTTTTGTCTGAGGGAGAAATTTCAGATTCAGGAAAAATTTCTCAACAAGCTGAACCTGATGTTATTACATTTAAATTTAAATTGGAACATCTCCGCGCTCTGCTTAAGGAGGTGTTATCTACTCTGGATGATTGTGACAATTTGGTCATTCCAGAGAAATTATGTAAAATGGACAGGTTCCTAGAGGTCCCGGTGCCCCCCGAAGCTTTTCCTATACCCAAGCGGGTGGCGGACATTGTAAATAAAGAATGGGAAAGGCCCGGCATACCTTTTGTCCCTCCCCCTATATTTAAGAAATTATTTCCTATGGTCGACCCCAGGAAGGACTTATGGCAGACAGTCCCCAAGGTCGAGGGGGCGGTTTCTACTCTAAACAAACGCACCACTATCCCTATAGAAGATAGTTGTGCTTTTAAAGATCCTATGGACAAAAAATTAGAGGGTTTGCTTAAA
Organism: Bombina bombina; assembly: GCF_027579735.1. Lineage (NCBI taxonomy): Eukaryota > Metazoa > Chordata > Amphibia > Anura > Bombinatoridae > Bombina > Bombina bombina. The sequence goes on from NC_069500.1 coordinate 14,878,522, forward strand.
AAGATGTTTGTTCAGCAAGGTTACCTTCTACAACCAATTTCATGCGTTGTTCCTGTCACTACAGCAGCGTGTTTCTGGTTCGAGGAACTAGAAAAGTCGCTCAATCAAGCATCTTCTTATGAGGAGGTTATGGGCAGAGTTCAAGCACTTAAGTTGGCTAACTCTTTTACCTTAGACGCCACTTTGCAATTAGCTAGATTAGCAGCGAAAAATTCAGGGTTTGCTATTGTGGCGCGCAGAGCGCTTTGGCTAAAGTCTTGGTCAGCGGATGCGTCCTCCAAGAACAAATTGCTTAACATACCTTTCAAGGGGAAAACGCTGTTTGGCCCTGACTTGAAAGAGATTATTTCAGATATCACTGGGGGTAAGGGCCACGCCCTTCCTCAGGATAGGTCTTTTAAGGCTAAAAATAAACCAAATTGTCGTCCCTTTCGCAGAAACGGACCAGCCTCAAGTTCTACATCCTCTAAGCAAGAGGGTAATACTTCTCAAACCAAGCCAGCCTGGAGGCCAATGCAAGGCTGGAACAAAGGTAAGCAGGCCAAGAAACCTGCCACTGCTACCAAGACAGCATGAGATGTTGGCCCCCGATCCGGGACCGGATCTGGTGGGGGGCAGACTTTCTCTCTTCGCTCAGGCTTGGGCAAGAGATGTTCTGGATCCTTGGGCGCTAGAAATAGTCTCCCAAGGTTATCTTCTGGAATTCAAGGAGCTACCCCCAAGGGGAAGGTTCCACAGGTCTCAATTGTCTTCAGACCACATAAAAAGACAGGCATTCTTACATTGTGTAGAAGATCTGTTAAAAATGGGAGTGATTCATCCTGTTCCATTAGGAGAACAAGGGATGGGATTCTACTCCAATCTGTTCATAGTTCCCAAAAAAGAGGGAACATTCAGACCAATCTTAGATCTCAAGATCCTAAACAAATTTCTCAAGGTTCCATCGTTCAAAATGGAAACCATTCGGACAATTCTTCCTACCATCCAGGAAGGTCAATTCATGACCACGGTTGATTTAAAGGATGCGTATCTACATATTCCGATCCACAAGGAACATCATCGGTTCCTAAGGTTCGCCTTTCTGGACAAGCATTACCAGTTTGTGGCACTTCCATTCGGATTAGCCACTGCTCCAAGAATTTTCACAAAGGTACTAGGGTCCCTTCTAGCGGTGCTAAGACCAAGGGGCATTGCAGTAGTACCTTACTTGGACGACATACTGATTCAAGCGTCGTCTCTACCACAAGCAAAGGCTCATACGGACATTGTCCTAGCCTTTCTCAGATCTCACGGGTGGAAAGTGAACGTAGAAAAAAGTTCTCTATCTCCGTCAACAAGAGTTCCCTTCTTGGGAACAATAATAGACTCCTTAGAAATGAGGATTTTTCTGACAGAGGCCAGAAAATCAAAACTTCTAAGCTCTTGTCAAGTACTTCATTCTGTTCTTCTTCCTTCCATAGCGCAGTGCATGGAAGTAATAGGTTTGATGGTCGCGGCAATGGACATAGTTCCTTTTGCGCGAATTCATCTAAGACCATTACAACTGTGCATGCTCAGTCAGTGGAATGGGGATTATACAGACTTGTCCTCCGACGATACAAGTAGATCAGAGGACCAGAGATTCACTCCGTTGGTGGCTGACCCTGGACAACCTGTCACAAGGGATGAGCTTCCGCAGACCAGAGTGGGTCATTGTCACGACCGACGCCAGTCTGGTGGGCTGGGGCGCGGTCTGGGAACCCCTGAAAGCTCAGGGTCTTTGGTCTCGGGAAGAATCTCTTCTCCCGATAAATATTCTGGAACTGAGAGCGATATTCAATGCTCTCAAGGCTTGGCCTCAGCTAGCAAAGGCCAAATTCATACGGTTTCAATCAGACAACATGACGACTGTTGTGTATATCAACCATCAGGGGGGGAACAAGGAGTTCCCTGGCGATGGAAGAAGTGACCAAAATAATTCAATGGGCGGAGACTCACTCCTGCCACTTGTCTGCAATCCACATCCCAGGAGTGGAAAATTGGGAAGCGGATTTTCTGAGTCGTCAGACATTTCATCCGGGGGGAGTGGGAACTCCATCCGGAAATCTTTGCCCAAATAATTCAATTGTGGGGCATTCCAGACATGGATCTGATGGCGTCTCGTCAGAACTTCAAGGTTCCTTGCTACGGGTCCAGATCCAGGGATCCCAAGGCGACTCTAGTGGATGCACTAGTAGCACCTTGGAGCTTCAACCTAGCTTATGTGTTCCCACCGTTTCCTCTCATTCCCAGGCTGGTAGCCAGGATCAAACAGGAGAGGGTATCGGTGATCTTGATAGCTCCTGCGTGGCCACGCAGGACTTGGTATGCAGATCTGGTGAATATGTCATCGGCTACACCATGGAAGCTACCTTTGAGACAGGACCTTCTTATTCAAGGTCCGTTCGAACATCCGAATCTGGCCTCACTCCAACTGACTGCTTGGAGATTGAACGCTTGATTTTATCAAAGCGAGGGTTCTCAGATTCTGTCATTGATACTCTTGTTCAGGCTAGAAAGCCTGTAACTAGAAAAATCTACCATAAAATATGGAAAAAATATATCTGTTGGTGTGAATCTAAAGGATTCCCATGGAACAAGATAAAAATTCCTAAGATTCTATCCTTTCTTCAAGAAGGTTTGGAGAAAGGATTATCTGCAAGTTCTTTGAAGGGACAGATTTCTGCTTTATCTGTTTTACTTCACAAAAAGCTGGCGGCTGTGCCAGATGTTCATGCTTTTGTTCAGGCTCTGGTTAGAATCAAGCCTGTTTACAAACCTTTGACTCCTCCTTGGAGTCTCAATTTAGTTCTTTCAGTTCTTCAGGGGGTTCCGTTTGAACCCCTACATTCTGTTGATATCAAGTTATTATCTTGGAAAGTTTTGTTTTTGGTTGCAATTTCTTCTGCTAGAAGAGTTTCAGAGTTATCTGCTCTGCAGTGTTCTCCTCCTTATCTGGTGTTCCATGCAGATAAGGTGGTTTTGCGTACTAAACCTGGTTTCCTTCCGAAAGTTGTTTCTAACAAAAATATTAACCAGGAGATAGTCGTGCCTTCTTTGTGTCCGAATCCAGTTTCAAAGAAGGAACGTTTGTTGCACAATTTGGATGTAGTTCGTGCTCTAAAATTCTATTTAGAGGCTACAAAGGATTTCAGACAAACATCTTCCTTGTTTGTTGTTTATTCTGGTAAAAGGAGAGGTCAAAAAGCAACTTCTACCTCTCTCTCTTTTTGGCTTAAAAGCATCATCAGATTGGCTTATGAGACTGCCGGACGGCAGCCTCCTGAAAGAATCACAGCTCATTCCACTAGGGCCGTGGCTTCCACATGGGCCTTCAAGAACGAGGCTTCTGTTGATCAGATATGTAAGGCAGCGACTTGGTCTTCACTGCACACTTTTACCAAATTTTACAAATTTGATACTTTTGCTTCTTCTGAGGCTATTTTTGGGAGAAAGGTTTTGCAAGCCGTGGTGCCTTCCATCTAGGTGACCTGATTTGCTCCCTCCCATCAACCGTGTCCTAAAGCTTTGGTATTGGTTCCCACAAGTAAGGATGACGCCGTGGACCGGACACACCTATGTTGGAGAAAACAGAATTTATGTTTACCTGATAAATTACTTTCTCCAACGGTGTGTCCGGTCCACGGCCCCGCCCTGGTTTTTTTAATCAGGTCTGATGATTTATTTTCTCTAACTACAGTCACCACGGTATCATATGATTTCTCCTATGCAAATATTCCTCCTTTACGTCGGTCGAATGACTGGGGAAGGCGGAGCCTAGGAGGGATCATGTGACCAGCTTTGCTGGGCTCTTTGCCATTTCCTGTTGGGGAAGAGAATATCCCACAAGTAAGGATGACGCCGTGGACCGGACACACCGTTGGAGAAAGTAATTTATCAGGTAAACATAAATTCTGTTTTTTAATCAAAAAAACCTGGCACTTAAAAAATAAAAACCTGGCACTTTAGCATCAAAATTTACATTCACTTTAAGTATATTCATCAGATGTTAACCAACAGAAACAGACAAAACTGTAATAGTTATATTAAAATGATTCTAAAGTTAAGCTCTACGCTCAACAATATTTGCAATAAAAAAGTAAATGAAAGGCACTAAAATATGTAAATAATCACCCTTTCATTTTTCTAAACATTTTGCCGTTCCTTGGTCTGCATCACGTAGTCTATTTCAGTGTAAGATGGCGAATCACACGGTGGCCACTTTCATTTTTTTTTTTTTTTTGAATAAATTTTTTATTGAGATCCAAATTTGCATACAGTGGAACAAAAAGTGCTCTTTCTCTTTTTTTTCACATATAAACCAAAAGGTAAAGTCATACATCTGTAAAAATGTGACTATACATAGCATCAAGTAGGAAATAACATCACGTTCATTAAATAGCATATACATACTTGATCATTTGTGAGAGAACATGTTCAGGTTAAGTAAGAATCTCAAATAACAAAACAAGGAAATCTAAAACTTGAAATAACGGTATGTTAAATGACATATATACCCATACATTGCAAACATCAATTTAGTCTCCAGAGTCTAACTCGTCCTGATTGGTTAAGGGCACTATAGGAAAAGGGAAGGGTCTGGGAGAGGGTAAAGGATTCATCGCATGGGAGGTGGTTGGAGGGGCAAGGGGAGAGGAAAAAAAAAAAAGGGAGGGGGGGGTAGGAAGTTTCGTTAATGGAATGCTTATGCTGCCTCTTGTCTCAGATGTCTGAGTTGAGAAGCACTATTATAAGGGCGTATCTGGCCCTACTGGATCCGGATCCAGTCCTCCCAAATCACCCAATAGTCCTCCATCCGTTCCAGGGCGCCATACGCGAACTTTTCCATATTAGCTAGGTAATGCACTACCTCACAGACGTCCGATACAGTGGGCGGAGCGGTTTGCTTCCATGCCCTGGCTATACAGAGCTTTGTGGCAGCCATGACGTAGATCACCAATTGTTTGCTACATTTAGGCAGGGAATTGTCAAAGATATGGAAAAGAGCTTGGTTTGGGGTTAGCCGTATATTCAGATTCATGGAATGCAGAAGTATTTCAACATCTGTCCAGAGTTCTTGGATTTTTGGGCAAGACCACCACACGTGTGAACTAGAGCCCTCCTCTCCACACAATCTCCAACATCGTGAGGAGGTACCAGGGAACATTCTGGACAACCTAGTGGGCACTCTGTACCACTGTAGTATGAGTTTCATGTAACTTTCAAAAATCGTTATACAATGAATTGTTTTTTTCGTTAAGAGTATCGCCTTACTCAGTTCCGCGTCAGTTACATTTAGGGGCAGTTCCCTGCACCACATCTTGATTTGTCCCGGAAGACCCACCGAGTGATCTTGTAATATGGCTTTGTAGTGGAACGTGAGTGGTTTGTCCGTTCCCAACTCATGTAGCCATCTCTCCTCCCACTTAGAGTGGGGTCTCAGGCCCTGTGCTCCAAACTTCCAAGAGTGCAGCAAACTTAGTATCCTATAACACTCAAAGTGGAACCACAAAGGAGGTCCACACATGGAGCCCAGGATCTGGGGTACTGTCAGTAACCTACCATCGGAGAACAGATGCTCTGCCATAATGAAATTACGTTGTATCCAGAAGTCGACATGGATATTTGGGAGTCCCCACAGGAGTCCCCTTACTTGGTGGATTGGCGAGGGATGCGGGGCGATCTCAGTATGATGCCTAAGCTCATGCCACATTTTTATATTTTGCTGTACTATGGGGTTGGTAACAATATTAACCAACTGTTTGTGGCTATGAACCCACAATATGCTAGGGAGGTCTAGGCCTTCAGGTAGATATAGTTCTTCCAATCCAAACCATTTCGTCCTTTCACGAGTGGGGCCCCAAGCCGTGATCTGTGACAATCTTGTAGCCTCATAGTAGAGGAATATGTTAGAGAAAGAGACTCCCCCTCTGGAGAACTCTCTCTGGAGAATTTTGTAGCTAATCCTAGGGGTTCTCTTCATCCATACGTATCTAGAGAAGAGCTGGTGAATTTGTTGGAGGATACCGTGCGTGACATTTAGAGGGATGCAGCGGAATAGATACAATACCTTAGGGAGTAAGGCCATTTTCACCGTGTCTATGCGCCCCATCCAGGATATTTCTCTAAAGTCCCACCTGTTTGTTAAGGACTTAAGCTCAGCAATCAGGGTATCAAAGTTTAGAGATAGGACTTTATCTAAATCTGCACTTAAATGAATACCGAGGTGTTTGATAGACTCCGTGGACCACTGGAAATCGTACTTTTTCTGTAGGATCGAGATCTGCGCACGAGAGAGGTTGATGCTATATGCCTCAGTCTTTGATGTATTAATCTTATAGTAACTGAGGGTACCAAACTGTTCCAGCATGGCAAAGACCGCCAAAATAGAAGACGTAGGGTTCGTGAGAAAGAGGGTGACATCATCCGCATATAATGCGATTTTTTTCTTGGCCAGAGCCCAACGGCATACCTTCAATAGTAGGTGAAGCGCGAATTGCCTCTGCCAGCGGTTCCATGACCAAGGCAAAGAGCAAAGGGGACAGCGGGCAACCTTGTCTGGTGCCATTAGAGATGTCAAAGGCCGGAGAGCAAAAGCCCATCCCCCTCACCCTGGCACTTGGAAATGAATACAGTGTTCGAATCATAGCGATGGCCTTCGGTGGGAAACTGAATTTCTCCAAAACCTTCCACATGTAATCCCACCTGACCCTGTCAAACGCCTTTTCGGCATCTAGCGACAGGGCCAGGAGGGGGGTGCCCAGTCTCTTAGCTTCTGAAAAAATAGATATTAAACGTCTTGTATTGTCAGGGCCTTGTCGGCCCTTCACAAACCCAACTTGATCCGTTGCTATTAATGACGGTAATAGAGATGCCAATCTGTCTGCCAGTATCTTAGAGTACAGTTTTGTATCCACATTAATTAACGATATAGGGCAGAAGTTACTACAAAAGGATGGGTCCTTGCCTGGTTTAGGGATGGCGACTATGGTCGCTTCAAGGTACTCCTTCAGTATTGGCTCTCCAGAGCCAATCTCATTATACACCTGACACAGTAAAGGTTTCAGTTGAGTCTGTGCTTTTTTATAGAGTTGCCCCGGAAACCCGTCTGGGCCCGGGGCTTTGTCATTTTTTAGCTGCTTAATTGCCAGCCCGATTTCTGTCTCAGTAAAAGGTTCTATCAGCGCATCCCTATCTTCATCCGAGAGCACAGGCAAGTTCAGTTTCTCCAAAAAGGAGATCTCCCGGGGCGTCACAGTTTTGGGCGCCTCATAAGATTCAAGATGTTGTAAAGTCTCCTGTAGAAGTCCGCGAAGGCCTTCCCCATATCATCGGGCGCGTATATCTTCCTACCCTCATGGTTAAGATATGGTATCCGGGAGCTGGCCGACCTCTGTTTTAGCTTATTCGCCAACATTGAGCCTGCCTTATTGCTCCTGGAGTACATAACCGTCTTAAACCTAGAGAGAGCTCGTTTGATCTTTTCTAGCTCCAAATTTTTAATTTGTGACTTCAAAGCCAAGATTTCTGCCGACATATCTGCCGTAGGAGCCAATTTGTTTTGTTTCTCCTTTGTTCGCACAGGTCAATTTACCCAATGGAGCGCCCCACTTTTTTTTGATGTTAGCGGATCTTGCAATACAAAAACCTCTGATATAGGCTTTTAAGGCTGCCCATCTAATTTGGTGTGAAGGTTTATTTATGTCTATGAATTCCTCAATCTTTTCCATTAAGTCAGGAACAAAGGATGCATCTTCCCAAAAATTTTTGGGAGCTTCCACAATGGTCTAATCAATTCAGAACCCTCCATTTTTATTGTCATTGTCACGGCGTCGTGATCTGACCACGGACAGCTGCAAATGTTAGAGTTTGTGACTCTATTCATGGACCAGGAATCTACAAAGAGGTAATCTAACCTTGAATACGACCGGTGAGGGGGTGAAAAATACGTATAATCCCTGGAATCTGGGTGACATGCTCTCCACACATCATATAGTGCGGCTTGATAGATTAGGTTCTGGAACTTAGGGGCCGTGGACTGAGAATAGCTATCTAACCGCTTGCCAATGGGGATTTTCTTGTCCATTAATGGGTCCCAAATTAGATTAAAGTCTCCGCCTAACACTAGTGTCCCTTGTTGCAGACCGTCAATAAAGTGTAGCAATGTGCGCAGTAACTTTATCTGACCCTGGTTGGGGGCGTATATGTTCACAAGTGTGTAGAGATGTGAGTTGAGTCTGCATATCACCACCAAGAATCTCCCATCTGGGTCCGTCTCTACATGAATCTGTTGAAAGGCCACCGCCTTACTGACACAGATAGACACGCCTCTGCTTTTCTCATGATAAGTCGAACTAAGTACCACTGGGTACTGCTTAGAATTGAGGAATGGAGTGTTGGTCGAAGCCCAATGCGTCTCCTGCAAAAAGGATACATCGCATCTATGTTTCTTTAAAAAAGATTGTACTAGACTTCTCTTAAAGGGCGAATTAAGCCCCTTTGTATTTAGGGAGACAAATTTGAGACCAGAGTCCATTATTTCCAGGGGAAGGGGAGGGAGTAGGGGAAAAAAAAAAAGGGGAGGGGGGGGGGGATAGAGAGAAATATACAGGGGGGGGCAAGGATATGTGAGGAGGGAGATAGTAATAGTCAGGTGTTAGGTATCAAAGGACTGTCACTAGTATAAGTGGGCCACTGTCATCTAACTCCTGGTTGCAAAAACATGGGTATAAATTATAAATGTTTGGGGTTTGGATTTTCGAGTGAATCTGTGTTCTCTTGCTTACTTTCGGTAAGCTTTGGTTTTACCCTTGGGGGGGGGGGGGTGAAGAAATACGATCAGTAGACCGTATAAACTGAAATCTGAGGAGAGGAGCAAGAAAGAAGGGGGAAAGGTCAAGGCCGAGGCAAGGCCTATAGCGAAGGGGGGGTTAACGTTGTACTTCTAACTTATTCTGTATCCCCTATTAATTTAAGGTAATTGTAATTAAAAGAGGGGACTAAAGTAATTTCTAACTACTTAATAGGTCATTATATATGCATACTAATCTAACCAGACTCTATGTGCGTACCCTAGAGCGCACGCACAAATTGGGCAGTATTAAATGATAAATAACAGATGAGCTGATGAATAATATGAGGGCCTAAGCTAAAAACTATCTCAGCTTTGTCAGGTACTTGCCTATCAGGTGGACAAAGAATGAGCATGGTACCTATAACTAGATTCAAATTAGGGTTTCAAGAGGGTAACATCTCATAACCATAACATCTAACAAAAAACACATATATAATTTTGCCCTAAATCTAAAGTTGAGCTCTCTGCTTCAGTTAAGCTGCCCTACTTACTAAAGTATATAACAAAAAATGAAAATATAAGCAAACCAATTTTCCTGTGTATAGGCCACAGAGCTAGGCAGGACCATATCTGGAAATAAAACAATAGGCATTCAGTACAATTATATTCATCAAATTTATAAGTGCATGTAATTCAGAATTCTAGGTGCCCCTTGTATAAGGCCAATATTTTCTCACTCTGACCACCTATAATAAAAAATGTTTATAAACCTAACAAACTGTCAATAATAACACAGACCAACAAATATTAGGTCATTATATATGCATACTAATCTAACTAGACTTTATGCGCGTATTCCAGAGCGCACGCACAAATTGGGCAGTATTAAATGATAAATAACAGGTGTGTTGATGAGTAATATGAGGGCCTAAGCTTTAAACTATCTCAGCTTTGTCAGGTACTTGCACATCAGGTAGACAAAGAATCAGCATGATACCTATAACTAGATTCAAATTAGGGTTTCAAGAGGGTAACATCTCATAACCATAACTTCTAACAAAAAACATATATGTAATTTTACCCTAAATCTAAAGTTGAGCTCTCTGCTTCAGTTAAGCTGCCCTGCTTACTAAAGTATATAACAAAAAATGAAAATATAAGCAAAACAATTTTCCTGTGTATAGGCCACATAGCTAGGCAGGACCAGATCTGGAAATAAAACAATAGGCATTCAGTACAATTAAGGTGCCCCTTGTATAAGGCCAATATTTTCTCACTATGACCACCTGTAATAAAAAATAATGGTTATAAACATAACAAACAATCAATAATAAAACAGACCAACAAATACTCAATATGCAACAGCTTGGCATTATGGTAATCAGAACAGAATGTCCTACTTGTAGTGTCTATGGTATCTCCACAGTCTCCTGAGCAAGGTTAGATGTCTCTAGTCTATTGAGACTGTGGGAGAGTTAAGCACAACCTCGATGCGAGGTACTTGAAGGCAAGGATTCTGCCAGGTTGTATGCGAGTCAGAGACCTATATAGTCAGTCAATATAGTAACATCCAAAAGACATCTCGTTCTCCCTCACTATGTTGAAACTATGGTTAGATTATAGCTAGGGGATGTGCCAGAGAGTCCCCCTTGGAAAACACGGCAATAAGAAACATACATTAATGAAAAATATACTTATCAATCTTCATCATCCGAGGGATCTGCTGCCTGGGCTGGTAACATCCGCTGTGTGACCGAGTTCTGTCTTTTAGAAGGGACATTCCTCTGGGCAAGTGGCCTCCATTCAAACGCCGTCGGCCTCAAAATGGAAGATGATGAGGTGTTCTGTTCCGCTTCTTCTTCAGAAGCAGGGGTGGTAGTCTCCTTGCCTTGTTTGGAGGTGGTAGCCCATCCTTTAAGAAGAAGTTGTCCTTTGTCAGGAGTGTCAGCCATGTAGAATCAACCATCCTTTTGTATCAGCAGCTTAGTAGGGTATCCCCACCTGTACTTTATTCCCATCTGTCTTAAGGATCTGGTAACATCACGGAAGGTGCCTCTCTTTTGCACCGTGTATTGGGACAAATCAGGAAATATTTGTATAGACTCAAATTTCTTAGGCAGAGTGGGACGTTGAAACATGGCTCTAAGGATCTGTTCTTTATAAGTAAAATAGTGAAATCTGGCAATAACATCCCTAGGTTTATCCGTTGAAACATTTCTTCCTCTAGGGAGTCTATGCACTCTATCTACCAAGGTCTCATTAGGGAATCCTGGAGGGTGTAATAGTTCACAGAGCTCGTTAAGATACTTGCCCAGTTCAGTTGGGGCTACTTCTTCGGGAACACTTCTGAATCTCAAATTGTTCCTGCGGGAGCGATCTTCCATGTCAGCCATCTTAGCCTCCACAGAGTCCAACATGTCAACTAGCACTTGTGAGTGATTGGCTAAGTTCCCCTGCTCTACTGTTAAGTCCTCCTGTTTCTTTTCCAGAACATCAATACGTTCGCTAATGGCACCAATATCTCTTCTGAGATCTACAGTGGATCCCCGAATAGCCTTAGTAAGAGTTTCCTTTAGGGAGTTCATCCTCTGAGTGAGGGTGGTAACGATATCCGAAGCCATAGAATTAGAGAGGATGTTTTCCAACCCTGGAGCTTCTGTCATGTCAGGGCTACTCTCCAGCTGTTGTTGCGAGGTGTGGAGTTCAGCTACAGATTTTCCCACAGTGGGTTTGACTTTAAAATGATCTGCCACCGATTTTTTTATACTCAGTAGTTTTCCTCCTAGAGCCTTGTGGCATGATAGAGGCAAGGGGAATTCCACTGGAGGACAGCGATGTTGATAAGTGTAGCTGAGCAGAGACCCCTCAGTAGGATGTCTAGGCCCAATTTCTTATTTTTCAGTCATGCAGTCTGATCGCCTTATGCCTCGGCCCCAAGGACCCCGCTCCTTAGTGCATGTTATGTGCCATGCGAACTAGTATGAAGATATTTGCAAACTGGATCTTCTCAGTAATTTAGTTCCCCTCCTGGGGATATGCCTCCTATTGGCCAAGTCGGTGAAGGGGTAGGGGGTATGACCCACAGGCACCAGACGCCTGCGGGAAAGGGAGGAGGGGACCAACTGAGAACCTGAAGCAGGACCAAGCCTTTATTATAGTAGGGGTCTCCCCCTCTCTCCTCCTCCACCACCTTTTTTTTTCTCTTTTTCTTTTCCTTCTTCCCTTTTTTTTTTTCCTTTTTTTTTTTTTTTTCCCTTCTCTATCTTTTTTCCCCTTTTCCTATTCCTTACTTTTCTTTTGTGAGAGAATATTTCACCAAAAGGTTCAGTAGATTCACAGAGGAAATGTCTTTTAACAAAAGTTAGTGTCTTCTGTACAGTGACAAGCCAAGTCCAATGCCACTTCTTTAGTATAGAACACAGGTAATCCCAATCTTCAATTAAAAGTGTATATTGGCAGAAAGCTCTTTTTAATGGAGGGGTATTTTAGCTGAGTCTAAGCAAGGTATTAAGCTTACATGCAAACTGGTATTTAGACTTGGAGAGAATAAAGGTGATGTAGACTTCAGCTCCACTGTTGCCAGGTTATATAAAGGGGTCTAAACTTGGCTAGCGTGTGTCCCAAATGAGCATTCAGATGTTTAGAAAGTGGTAGTTGAGCCCAGCAGTGTCTAATGGTGTGGTATTGTATGTAAGTCTGTGTTCCCAGCTTGTCTCTCTGTTATTGCAATTAGCCTCACATCAGACGTATAAGTTTTAAATAAATGTGGCATAGGAAACATCGATATTCTCTCTTACCTCCTCATCAATCTCCCCTTACAGAGCTGAACATCAGTTAAAATGCACTTTTTTCGCTGGGAAGTATCGGGTGCTGTGGTGACGATGCGGTCAGTGAGGCCGCAAGATGGCGGGTATTCGCGCCAAAATGTTTCTTGCTCAGTGTCGCTCCCAGGGCTTATCTATGGCCGCAAAGTACTCCAGATCGCAACCAGCCGCAGTCGGAGCTATCACAGCTGGCTCAATCAAGTCAGGTAGGGGTGCCGGGACTTTATCCGAGCAGGTCACAGTTGCCGATAGCGCAGCCCGTCCTCACACAGCCCTCTGGAAGTTTTGGTCTGCTGCGCCGGAGCGGAGCCCCGACCCTCCGGGCAGCAGAGATATGTGGCTGAGAGAGCAGTCTGTTTGTAGCCCAGTTTGTGTCAGCGGGAGGGAGTACAAAGTTAGTCTATAATATTACCGCCAATGTCCCAGTCTCACTCCGATGTCCGATCCAGGTCAGTAAGAAGTGCTCCGTTTTTCTTCTTTAAGGCATCAAACAAGGTTTCTGACCTCTGCAACTGTCCCAGCTCTCAACTAAGCAAGTTGTTTAAGGTGGCATAAAACAACTTTTGCCGGGTTGGAATACTTAGTTTTACCTTAAAATTTTAAAAGTAAGGGAGAGCTCTTGTAATATGCGTCTCACTTGTTAGACGGTTAGCTCCGCCCCCCCCCGGCCACTTTCATTTTTACTGCTTGCCTCCTCACACTCAGGTCCTTGTGCAGATCTATTCACTCCAAACAATCTTCTATTCAGTGAGCTTTTTACATAGAAAGAGGTTATGTGTACATGAAACTGCAGGGGGAAATGTCATTAAAGGGGCAGTAAAGTCAAAAATAAAACCTTCCTGATACCGATAAAACATTCAGTTTTAAACAATTTTCCAATGTACTTCTATTATCTCATTTGCTTTGTTCTCTTGTTATCCTTTGTTTAAAACCATACCTATGTGGGCTCAGGAGCAGCAAGGCACTACTGGGAGCAGGATGATGATTGCTGTACATATACTCCTCTTGTCATTGGCTCACCTAGTGTGTTCAGCTGGCTCCCAGTAGTGCCTTGCTGTTCCTTTAACAAAGGATGAAACTAAGCCAGAGGTCTTATTTAGTAGGCGCTAGGTGTACTCCACTATCACTACCTTTAACAAAGGATACCAAAAGAAAAAAACACATTTGATAATAGAAGTAAACTAGAGCATTTTTAAAATGTTGTACTGTATGTGAATCCTAAACGAAATCTTTATTTCTCTTGTAAGGTGTATCCAGTCCACGGGTTCATCCTTTACTTGTGGGATATTCTCCTTCCTAATAGGAAGTGGCAAAGAGAGCACACAGCAGAGCTGTCCATATAGCTCCCCCTCTAGCTCCACCCCCCAGTCATTCTCTTTGCCGGCTCTAAGCAATAGGGTCCCTCTCGGAATGGTAAAGTGAATGTGGTGTTAGATTTGTAGTTTTTGTTCTACAACCAAAAGTTTGTTATTTTAAATGGTACAAAACTGTGTGTACTATTTACTCTCCAGCAGAAAAGAGATGAAGATTTCTGCAGAGAGGAAGATGATTTTAGCATGTTGTAACTAAAATCCACTGCTGTTCTCACACAGGAATGAGGAGTACAAGAAAACTTCAGTTGGGGTAACGGTTTGCAGGTTAGGCTTCAATAAGGTATGTTCAGTCATTTATTTCTAGACAAGACTGTGATAATGCTAGAAAGGACTGATAAGATCCCCATGAGGGAAGGGTAATCTTTATTCAGAGACTAAGTATGGAATTACAAGCTTACATAACAGGGCTAATTTATGCTGGTTGACACTATTTTATGGCAAGTTGACACTTTTTTATGGCAAACGGTTTTTTACTTATAAATATCGTTTTTTGAGACACTTTGAAGGTCCCTTTGGGTTTCTTTCAGGGGTTGTTACCCACATGGCTAATATTATAACTCTTAGGAATGTTTCTTTAGGCCTCACAGCACTGGAGTAAGGTGGGAGGGGTCTAATTTTGCGCCTCAGATGCGCAGTTAGATTGATTAGATCTTCAGGCTGTGTTCACATGGAGGCTCCTGCTACAGTTTGAGGACCCATAAGAAGCTTTTTCCCCATAAATTTGACTCCTAAGGGAAGGTAGGGCCACAGCAGAGCTGTGGCAAGGTGCTAAATTTGTTTTAACTGGTCTGTTAGCTTACTATTGATCCGGTTTGGGCATTAAGGGGTTAATCGTTTTTTTTGCTAGTTGTGCAATCTTACCAATGCTTTAGGTACATACTGTGAAAATTTCAGAAAGTTTGGTGCATTTTTCACTGTTTTGGAAAATTGTGTGCCTTTTTTATTTCTTAAAGGCACAGTAAAGTTTTTTTGCAAAGTGTGTTTTTGCTTGATTAATGTGATTTCTAAGCCTGTTTGTCTTACTACTAGTCTGTTAAACATGTCTGACACCAAGGAAAATCCTTGTTCAATGTGTTTAGAAGCCATGGTGGAACCCCCTCTCAAAATGTGTCCCACTTGTAATGATATGTCTATACACTTTAAAGACCATATTGTTGCACTTAAAAATGTGGCCCAAGATGATTCTCAGACAGAAGATAATGAGGTTAGCCCGTTGACCTCTCCCCAAGTGTCACAACCAGTTACGCCCGCTCAAGCGACGCCTAGCACCTCTAGCGCGTCTAACTCTTTTACCTTACAAGATTTGGCGACAGTTATGGATAATACCCTCTCAGTATTTTTATCTAAGCTGCCCATGTTACCTGCAAAGCGTGATAGCTCTGTTTTAAGAACAGATTATGAGCATTCTGACGCTTTAGTAGCCGTATCCGATATACACTCACAACGCTCTGAAATGGGGGCGAGGGATGTGCTGTCTGCGGTAGAAATTTCCGATTCGGGAAAGGTTGCTCCTCAGACAGACTCAGATACGTTGGCTTTTAAATTTAAACTAGAACACCTCCGCTTATTACTCAGGGAGGTATTAGTTACTCTGGATGACTGTGACCCTTTGTTGGTTCCAGAGAAATTGTGTAAAATGGACAAGTACCTAGAAGTTCCTGTTTACACTGATGTGTTCCCGGTCCCTAAGAGGATTGCGGATATAGTTACTAGGGAGTGGGATAGATCAGGTATTCCGTTTGTTCCCCCTCCTGTTTTTAAGTAAATGTTCCCCATATCTGACACCACGCGGGACTAGTGGCAGTCGGTCCCTAAGGTGGAGGGGGCTGTTTCTTCACTTGCTAAACGCACAACCATACCAATTGAGGACAGTTGTGCTTTTAAAGACCCTATGGATAAAAAATTAGAGGGTTTACTTAAGAAAATTTTTGTTCATCAAGGTTTTCTTCTCCAACCTATAGCGTGCATTGTTCCTGTAACTACTGCAGCTGCTTTCTGGTTCGAGGCGCTGGAAGATGCGCTCCAGACGGAGACCTCATATGACATTATGGACAGAATTAAGGCTCTTAAGCTGGCTAATTCTTTTATCACAGATGCCGCTTTCCAACTAGCTAAGTTAGCGGCAAAGAATTCAAGTTTCGCCATTCTGGCGCGCAGGGCTCTATGGCTCAAGTCCTGGTCGGCCAATGTGTCGTCAAAATCCAAACTACTGAACATCCCTTTCAAAGGAAAGACCCTTTTCGGGCCTGAATTGAAAGAGATTATCTCAGAAATCACTGGGGGAAAAGGCCATGCTCTCCCTCAGGACAAGTCCTTTAAGACAAAGAACAAACAAAATAATTTTCATTCCTTTCGAAATTTCAGGAGCGGTCTCGCTTCATCCTCCCCTGCTGCAAAGCAAGAGGGTAACACTTCACAACCCATGGCAGCCTGGAAACCTTACCAGGGCTGGAACAAGGGTAAACAGGCCAAGAAGCCTGCAGCTGCCTCCAAGACAGCATGAAGGGGTAGCCCCCGATCCGGGACCGGATCTAGTGGGGGGGCAGACTCTCTCTCTTCGCTCAGGCCTGGGCAAGAGACGTACACGATCCTTGGGCCTTAGAGATTGTATCCCAGGGATATCTTCTAGAATTCAAGGAATCCCCTCCAAGGGGAAGGTTCCACATTTCTCGTCTGTCTATAGACCAGGCAAAGAAAGAGGCGTTCTTACGCTGCGTAGAAGACCTACATACAATGGGAGTGATCCACCCAGTTCCTATTGTGGAACAAGGGCTGGGTTTTTACTCAAACCTGTTTGTGGTTCCAAAAAAAGAAGGAACTTTCAGACCAATCCTGGATCTCAAAATTCTAAACAAGTTCCTCAGAGTCCCATCATTCAAGATGGAGACCATTCGGACAATCTTACCAATGATCCAGGAGGGTCAATATATGACTACCGTGGATCTAAAGGATGCGTATCTGCACATTCCTATCCACAAAGATCATCACCAGTTTCTCAGGTTCGCCTTTCTGGACAAGCATTCCTTTCGGGTTGGCCACTGCTCCCAGAATTTTCACAAAGGGTCTAGGGTCCCTTCTGGCGGTTCTAAGACCGCGTGGCATAGCAGTGGCGCCTTACCTAGACGACATCTTAATTCAGGCGTCGACTTTCCAAAGAGCCAAGTCTCACACGGAAATTGTATTGGCCTTTCTGAGGTCTCATGGGTGGAAGGTGAACATCAAAAAGAGTTCGTTCTCTCTCCCCCCTCACAATAGTTCCATTCCTAGGAACCCTAATAGGTAGAAATGAGAATATTTCTGACGGAGGTCAGAAAGTTAAAACTCTTAGTTACTTGCCGAGCTCTTCATTCCATTCCTCGGCCGTCTGTAGCTCAGTGCATGGAGACAATCGGACTAATGGTAGCGGCAATGGACATAGTCCCTTTTGCACAGATACACCTCAGACCACTGCAATTATGCATGCTCAAACAGTGGAATGGGGATTATGCAGATTTGTCTCCTCAAATACAGTTGGACCAGGAGACCAGAGATTCTCTTCTCTGGTGGTTGTCTCAGGATCACCTGTCTCAGGGAATGTGTTTCCGCAGACCAGAGTGGATCATCGTAACGACCGACGCCAGTCTGTTGGGTTGGGGTGCTGTCTGGGACTCCCTGAAAGCTCAGGGCTTATGGTCTCGGGAAGAAACTCTCCTCCCGATAAACATTCTGGAACTGAGGGCGATATTCAACGCTCTTCAGGCATGGCCTCAGCTAGCTGCAGCCAAATTCATCAGATTTCAGTCGGACAACATCACGACTGTAGCTTACATCAAACATCAAGGGGGAACAAGGAGTCCCCTAGCAATGATGGAAGTAACCAAAATAATCAGGTGGGCGGAGGATCACTCTTGCCACCTCTCAGCAATTCACATCCCAGGAGTAGACAGCTGGGAAGCAGATTTTCTAAGTCGTCAGACTTTTCATCCGGGGGAGTGGGAACTCCACCCGGAGGTATTTGCCCAGCTGACTCAGCTATGGGGCACTCCAAAATTGGATCTGGTGGTGTCCTGTCAGAACGCCAAACTTCCTCTTTACGGGTCCAGGTCCCGGGATCCCCAGGCGGTGTTGATAGATGCTCTAGCAGCGCCTTGGTCCTTCAATCTGGCCTATGTGTTTCCACCGTTTCCTCTCCCTCCTCGTCTGGTTGCCAGAATCAAGCAGGAGAGGGCGTCAGTGATTCTAATAGCACCTGCGTGGCCATGCAGGACTTGGTATGCAAACCTAGTGGACATGTAATCCGTTCCACCATGGACTCTGCCAATGAGGCAGGACCTTCTAATTCAAGGTCCTTTCAAACATCCAAATCTAATTTCTCTGTGTCTGACTGCTTGGAGATTGAACGCTTAATTCTATCAAAGCGTGGTTTCTTTGAGTCGATTATCGATACCCTGATTCAGGCTAGAAAGCCTGTCACCAGGAAAATCTACCATAAGATTTGGCGAAAATATCTTTGTTGGTGCGAATCCAAGGGTTACTCATGGAGTAAGATTAGGATTCCCAGGATATTGTCCTTTCTCCAAGAAGGATTGGAGAAAGGATTATCAGCTAGTTCCTTAAAAGGACAGATATCTGCTTTGTCTATTCTTTTACACAAACGTCTGGCAGAGGTACCAGACGTTCAAGCGTTTAGTCAGGCTTTAGTCAGAATCAAGCCTGTTTATAGACCTGTGGCTCCGCCATGGAGTCTGAATTTAGTTCTTTCAGTTCTGCAAGGGGTTCCGTTTGAACCTTTACATTCCATAGATATTAAGCTTTTATCTTGGAAAGTTTTGTTTTTGGTAGCTATCTCTTCTGCTCGAAGAGTTTCAGAGTTATCTGTGTTCCACGCTGATAAGGTAGTTTTGCGTACCAAACCCGGTTTTCTTCCTAAGGTTGTGTCTAATAAGAATATTAACCAGGAAATTGTTGTTCCTTCTCTGTGTCCTAATCCTTCGTCGAAGAAGGAACGTCTGTTACACAATCTTGATGTGTTTCGTGCTTTAAAGTTATATTTACAAGCAACTAAGGATTTCAGACAAACTTCTTCTTTGTTTGTTATCTATTCTGGTAAGAGGAGAGGTCAGAAGGCGACCGCTACCTCTCTTTCCTTTTGGCTGAAAAGCATCATCCGTTTTGGCCTATGAGACTGCTGGCCAGCAGCCTCCTGAAACAATTACTGCTCATTCTACCAGAGCAGTGGCTTCCACATGGGCTTTTAAAAATGAGGCTTCTGTTGAACAGATTTGTAAGGCAGCGACTTGGTCTTCGCTGCATACTTTTTCCAAATTTTACAAATTCGATTCTTTTGCTTCTTCGGAGGCTATTTTTGGGAGAAAGGTTTTACAAGCAGTGGTGCCTTCCGTTTAAGGTACCTGTCTTGTTCCCTCCCTTCATCCGTGTCCTAAAGCTTTGGTATTGGTATCCCACAAGGAAAGGATGAACCCGTGGACTGGATACACCTTACAAGAGAAAACAGAGTTTATGCTTACCTGATAAATTACTTTCTCTTGTGGTGTATCCAGTCCACAGCCCGCCCTGGCTATTAAGTCAGGTAGATTTTTTTGTTTAAACTACAGTCACCACTGCACCCTATGGTTTCTCCTTTTTCTTCCTAGCTATCGGTCGAATGACTGGGGGGTGGAGCTAGAGGGGGAGCTATATGGACAGCTCTGCTGTGTGCTCTCTTTGCCACTTCCTGTTAGGAAGGAGAATATCCCACAAGTAAAGGATGAACCTGTGGACTGGATACACCACAACAGAAAGTAATTTATCAGGTAAGCATAAATTCTGTTTTTAGAACATTTTTGCTGTGAAGAAGAGGCAGACACTTTCTGAGAACTACAAAACCAAGAATATGTGATAATCTCTTCTAGATGAAAAAATGTCAAAAATTTACAGAAACCTCTGGGAGGGCAATGTACATGAACCAAATAAACCTTACAGCCATACATCTAAAGCCTTGTGCTACTAGTAACTAATCCTTATTTCAGGATATATAACCTGTAGGAGGGCAATTTAAATGAGCCAAATAAACCTTACAGCCTAAAGCCTTGTGCTACTAGTAACTAATTCTTATTTCAGGTTATACAACCTGTGGGAGGGCGATGTAAATGAACCAAATAAACCTTACAGCCATACATCTAAAGCCTTGTGCTACTAGTAACTAATCCTTATTTCAGGATATATAACCTGTGGGAGGGCGATGTAAATGAACCAAATAAACCTTACAGCCTAAAGCCTTGTGCTACTAGTAACTAATCCTTATTTCAGGATATATAACCTGTGGGAGGGCAATGTAAATGAACCA
This sequence comes from Bombina bombina, assembly GCF_027579735.1. Taxonomy (NCBI): domain Eukaryota; kingdom Metazoa; phylum Chordata; class Amphibia; order Anura; family Bombinatoridae; genus Bombina; species Bombina bombina. The sequence goes on from NC_069500.1 coordinate 14,898,856, forward strand.
AATAAACCTTACAGCCATACATCTAAAGCCTTGTGATACTAGTAACTACCTGTGGGAGGGCAATGTAAATGAAACAAATAAACCTTACAGCCATACATCTAAAGCCTTGTGCTACTAGTAACTAATCCTTATTTCAGGATATATAACCTGTGGGAGGGCAATGTAAATGAACCAAATAAACCTTACAGCCATACATCTAAAGCCTTGTGCTACTAGTAACTAATCCTTATTTCAGGATATATAACCTGTGGGAGGGCAATGTAAATGAAACAAATAAACCTTACAGCCATACATCTAAAGCCTTGTGCTACTAGTAACTAATCCTTATTTCAGGATATATAACCTGTGGGAGGGCAATGTAAATGAAACAAATAAACCTTACAGCCATACATCTAAAGCCTTGTGCTACTAGTAACTAATCCTTATTTCAGGATATATAACCTGTGGGAGGGCAATGTAAATGAACCAAATAAACCTTACAGCCATACATCTAAAGCCTTGTGCTACTAGTAACTAATCCTTATTTCAGGATATATAACCTGTGGGAGGGCAATGTAAATGAGCCAAATAAATCTTACAACCATAAACCTAAAGCCTTGTGCTACTAGTAACTAATCCTTATTTCAGGATATATAACCTGTGGGAGGGCAGTGTAAATGAACCAAATAAATCTTACAGCCATACATCTAAAGCCTTGTGCTACTAGTAACTAATGCTTATTTCAGGATATTTAACCTGTGGGAGGGAAATGTAAATGAGCCAAATAAACCTTACAGCCATACATCTAATGCCTTGTGCTATTAGTAACTAATCTTTATTTCAGGATATATAACCCGTGGGAGGGCGATGTAAATGAACCAAATAAACCTTACAACCATAAACCTAAAGCCTTGTGCTACTAGTAACTAATGCTTATTTCAGGATATATAACCTGTGGGAGGGCAATGTAACTGAGCCAAATAAACCTTACAGCCTAAAGCCTTGTGCTACTAGTAACTAATCCTTATTTCAGGATATATAACCTGTGGGAGGGCAATGTAAATGAACTAAATAAACCTTACAGCCATACATCTAAAGCCTTGTGCTACTAGTAACTAATCCTTATTTCAGGATATATAACCTGTGGGAGGGCAACGTAAATGAACCAAATAAACCTTACAGCCTAAAGCCTTGTGCTACTAGTAACTAATCCTTATTTCAGGATATATAAACTGTGGGAGGGCGATGTAAATGAACCAAATAAACCTTACGGCCATACATCTAAGCCTTGTGCTACTAGTAACTAATCCTTATTTCAGGATATATAACCTGTGGGAGGGCAATGTAAATGAACCAAATAAACCTTACAGCCATACATCTAAAGCCTTCTGCTACTAGTAACTAATCCTTAATTCAGGATATATAACCTGTGGGAGGGCAATGTAAATGAGCCAAATAAACCTTACAGCCATACATCTAAAGCCTTGTGCTACTAGTAACTAATCCTTTTTTCAGGATATATAACCTGTGGGAGGGCAATGTAAATGAGCCAAATAAACCTTACAGCCATACATCTAAAGCCTTGTGCTACTAGTAACTAATCCTTATTTCAGGATATATAACCTGTGGGAGGGCAATGTCAATGAGCCAAATAAACCTTACAGCCTAAAGCCTTGTGCTACACAATTAGTAACTAATCCTTATTTCAGGATATATAACCTGTGGGAGGGCGATGTAAATGAACCAAATAAACCTTAAAGCCATACATCTACTAGTAACTAATCCTTATTTCAGGATATATAACCTGTGGGAGTGCGATGTAAATGAACCAAATAAACCTTTCAGCCATACATCTAAAGTCTTGTGCTACTAGTAACTAATCCTTATTTCAGGATATATAACCTGTGGGAGGGCAATGTAAATGAGCCAAATAAATCTTACAGCCATACATATAAAGACTTGTGCTACTAGTAACTAATCCTTATTTCAGGAAATATAACCTGTGGGAGGGCAATGTAAATGAACCAAATAAACCTTACAGCCTAAAGCCTTGTGCTACACAATTAGTAACTAATCCTTATTTCAGGATATATAAACTGTGGGAGGGCGATGTAAATGAACCAAATAAACCTTACAGCCATACATCTACTAGTAACTAATCCTTATTTCAGGATATATAACCTGTGGGAGTGCGATGGAAATGAACCAAATAAACCTTACAGCCATACATCTAAAGCCTTGTGCTACTAGTAACTAATCCTTATTTCAGGATATATAACCTGTGGGAGGGCAATGTAAATGAACCAAATAAACCTTACATGCATATATCTAAAGCCTTGTGCTACTAGTAACTAATCTTTATTTCAGGATATATAACCTGTGGGAGGGCAATGTAAATGTACCAAATAAATCTTACAGCCATACATCTAAAGCCTTGTGCTACTAGTAACTAATCCTTATTTCAGGATATATAACCTGTGGGAGTGCGATGGAAATGAACCAAATAAATCTTACAGCCATACATCTAATGCCTTGTGCTACTAGTAACTAATCTTTATTTCAAGATATATAACCTGTGGGAGGGCGATGTAAATTTACCAAATAAACCTTACAGCCTAAAGTCTTGTGCTACTAGTAACTAATCTTTATTTCAGGATATATAACCTGTGGGAGGGCAATGCAAATGAACCAAATAAATCTTACAACCATACATCTAAAGCCTTGTGCTACTAGTAACTTATCCTTATTTCAGGATATATAACCTGTGGGAGGGTAATGTAAATGAACCAAATAAACCTTACAGCCATACATCTAAAGCCTTGTGCTACTAGTAACTAATCCTTATTTCAGGATATAGAACCTGTGGGAGGGCAATGTAAATGAGCCAAATAAACCTTACAGCCATACATCTAAAGCTTTGTGCTACTAATAACTAATCCTTATTTCAGGATATATAACCTGTGGGAGGGCGATGTAAATTTACCAAATAAACCTTACAGCCATACATCTAAAGCCTTTTGCTACTACAAGGTTTTCCAAAGAAGTAGCACATGCTGTAAAGACAAAAAAGATAGCTTATAAAAATTACAGACACACACAAGCGGATGATGATATGAAAATATGGAGACTCCAACAAAAAAAGACTAAGCAGTTAATTAGGAAGGTTAAAGCTCATGCAGAAGAGAAGATAGCACAGTCAGTAAAACATGGGGACAAAACATTCTTTAGATATATCAGTGAAAGAAGAAAAAATAAGGTAGGAATAGTAAAATTGAAATCAGTTGATGGTAGAATAATAGAAGGAGATAAGCAGATTGCAGACTGTCTCAATGATTACTTCTGTTCTGTTTTCACTAAAGATTGTGAAGATACAATGTCTACATTAAGGGATGCTACGCAAAATAGAAACAAGCTTAACAGTAGTCTTTTTACAGAGGATGAGGTTTTGTTAGCATTATCAAAAATAAATGTTACAAAGGCAGTGGGTCCTGATAATATTCATCCAAGGGTTTTAAAAGAACTTCGATCAGTGCTAACTGTCCCATTAACTGATCTGTTTAATCAGTCACTATTAACAGGAGCTGTCCCAGATGATTGGAGAATAGCAAATGTAATACCTCTTCATAAAAAGGGCAGTAGAGAAGAATCTGGCAACTACAGGCCAGTTAGTTTAACTTCAGTAGTAGGGAAATTAATGGAAAGCCTCTTAAAAGAAAGAATTATGACTTACATAAAGACAAACAATTTAGAGGACCAAAATCAGCATGGCTTTACTTCAGGGAGATCATGTCAGACTAATCTAATTGACTTCTTTGATTATGTAACAAAAGTATTAGACAAGGGAGGAGCAGTTGATGTAGCGTATCTAGATTTCAGCAAAGCATTTGACACCGTCCCACACAATAAACTTATTCACAAACTATATCTCCTTGGTCTAGATTCAAAAATTGTGAACTGGGTGGAATGCTGGCTTAAGGACAGAAAACAAAGTGTCTTAGTAAATGGAGTTCATTCAGCAGAGGGGGCTGTTACTAGTGGTGTTCCTCAGGGGTCAGTTCTGGGGCCTGTTTTGTTTAACATATTTATCTGCGATATCAGCAAAGGGCTACAGGGGAAAGTAGGTCTCTTTGCAGATGATACAAAAATTTGCAACAGAGTGGATGTTCCAGGGGGGGGTAGACAAAATGAGAAGTGATATACAACAATTGGAGGATTGGACAAACGACTGGGATCTAAAGTTTAACACAGCAAAGTGTAAAATAATGCATTTAGGGAAGAAAAATCCAAATGTTAATTACAGACTCAATGACACTTTACTGACTGTTACAGAAGAGGAACAGGACTTGGGAATTATTATTTCAGATGATTTAAAACTTGGTAAACAATGTAGTAATGCAGCGAGTAAGGCTAGCAGAATGCTTGGATGTATTGGTAGAGGTATTTGCAGCAGAAATAGTAAGGTTCTTATGCCACTTTATAGATCATTAGTTAGGCCTCATCTTGAGTATTGTGTGCAGTTCTGGAGGCCATATCTTCAGAAGGATATTAACAAACCTGAATCTGTGCAAAGGAGGGCTACCAAAATGGTACATGGTCTAAAAAATAAAACTTACCAGTATAGGCTCAATGACCTAAATATTTATAGCTTAGAGGAGAGAAGGGAAAGAGGTGATATGATAGCAACTTTCAAGTACATTAAAGGGTTTAGTAAAACTGAGGCTGTGGGTATTTTCTCCAACATTGGTGTGTCCACGGCGTCATCCTTACTTGTGGGATATTCTCTTCCCCAACAGGAAATGGCAAAGAGTCCCAGCAAAGCTGGTCACATGATCCCTCCTAGGCTCCGCCCACCCCAGTCATTCTCTTTGCCGTTGCACAGGCAACATCTCCACGAAGATGGTTAAGAGTTTTTTGGTGTTTAAATGTAGTTTTTATTCTTCTATCAAGTGTTTGTTATTTTAAAATAGTGCTGGTATGTACTATTTACTCTGAAACAGAAAAGGATGAAGATTTCTGTTTGTAAGAGGAAGATGATTTTAGCAGACAGTAACTAAAATCGATTGCTGTTCCACACAGGACTGTTGAGATGAAGTAACTTCAGTTGGGGGAAACAGTTAGCAGACTTTTCTGCTTAAGGTATGACTAGCCATATTTCTAACAAGACCATGTAATGCTGGAAGGCTGTCATTTCCCCTCATGGGGACCGGTAAGCCATTTTCTTAGTCAAATATAAAAGAATAAAGGGCTTAAAAAAGGGCTTAAAAACTGGTAGACATTTTTATGGGCTAAAATGATTGCTTTATTGGGGCATATTATGCAGATTCTAGCTTATAATTGGCATTATAATCTTGGGGAACGTTTAAAAGACGGCAGGCACTGTGTTGGACACCTTTTTTAGTCTGGGGGCCTTTCTAGATATAGACTGAGCCTCATTTTCGCGCCATTACTGCGCAGTTGTTTTTGGAGAGCAAGGCATGCAGATGCATGTGTGAGGATCTAAGAATCACTAAAAAAGCTTCTGGAAGGCGTCATTTGGTATCGTATTCCCCTCTGGGCTTGGTTGGGTCTCAGCAAAGCATATAGCTGGGACTGTATAGGGGTTAAATTTGAAAACGGCTCCGGTTCCGTTAATTTAAGGGTTAAAGCTCTGAAATTTGGTGTGCAATACTTTTAATGCTTTAAAAGATCTAGTGGGGGGCAGACTTTCTCTCTTTGCTCAGGCTTGGGCAAGAGATGTTCAGGATCCTTGGGCGCTAGAAATAGTTTCTCAAGGTTATCTCCTGGAATTCAAGGAACTACCCCCAAGGGGAAGGTTCCACAGGTCTCAATTATCTTCAAACCAAATAAAGAGACAGGCATTCTTACATTGTGTAGAAGACCTGTTAAAGATGGGAGTGATACATCCAGTTCCAATAAGAGAACAAGGAATGGGATTTTATTCCAATCTGTTCATAGTTCCCAAAAAAGAGGGAACATTCAGACCAATTTTGGATCTAAAGATCCTAAACAAATTTCTCAGGGTACCATCGTTCAAAATGGAAACTATTCGAACGATCCTACCTACTATCCAGGAAAATCAATTTATGACTACCGTGGATTTAAAGGATGCGTACCTACATATTCCTATCCACAAGGAACATCATCAGTTCCTAAGGTTCGCTTTTCTGGACAAGCATTACCAGTTTGTGGCACTTCCATTCGGATAAGCCACTGCTCCAAGGATTTTCACAAAGGTACTAGGGTCCCTTCTAGCGGTTCTAAGACCAAGGGGCATTGCAGTAGTACCTTACTTGGACGACATCCTGATTCAAGCGTCGTCCCTGTCAAAAGCAAAGGCTCATACGGACATCGTCCTAGCCTTTCTCAGATCTCACGGATGGAAGGTGAACAAAGAAAAAGTTCTCTGTCCCCGTCGACAAGAGTTTCCTTCTTGGGAACAATAATAGATTCCTTAGAAATGAGGATTTTTCTGACAGAGGTCAGAAAATCAAAACTTCTAAGCTCTTGTCAAGTACTTCATTCTGTTCCTCGTCCTTCCATAGCGCAGTGCATGAAAGTAATAGGATTGATGGTTGCAACAATGGACATAGTTCCTTTTGCACGAATTCATCTAAGACCATTACAACTGTGCATGCTCAGACAGTGGAATGGGGATTATACAGACTTGTCTCCGACGATTCAAGTAGATCAAAAGACCAGCGATTCACTCCGTTGGTGGCTGACCCTGCACAATCTGTCACAGGGAATGAGCTTCCGCAGACCAGAGTGGGTCATTGTCACGACCGACGCCAGCCTAGTGGGCTGGGTCGCGGTCTGGGAATCCCTGAAAGCTCAGGGTCTATGGTCTCGGGAAGAGTCTCTTCTCCCGATAAACATTCTGGAACTGAGAGCGATATTCAATGCTCTCAGAGCTTGGCCTCAACTAGCAAAGGCCAAATTCATAAGGTTTCAGTCAGACAACATGACGACCATTGCATATATCAGTCATCAGGGGGGAACAAGGAGTTCCCTGGCGATGAAAGAAGTGACCAAGATAATTCAATGGGCGGAGGATCACTCCTGCCACTTGTCTGCGATCCACATCCCAGGAGTGGAAATTGGGAAGCGGATTTTCTGAGTCGTCAGACATTCCATCCGGGGGAGTGGGAACTCCATCCGGAAATCTTTGCCCAAATAACTCAATTATGGGGCATTCCAGACATGGATCTGATGGTGTCTCGTCAGAACTTCAAGGTTCCTTGCTACGGGTCCAGATCCAGGGATCCCAAGGCGACTCTAGTAGATGCACTAGTAGCACCTTGGACCTTCAACCTCGCTTATGTATTCCCACCGTTTCCTCTCATTCCCAGGCTGGTAGCCAGGATCAATCAGGAGAGGGCCTCGGTGATCTTGATAGCTCCTGCGTGGCCACGCAGGACTTGGTATGCAGACCTGGTGAATATGTCATCGGCTCCACCATGGAAGCTACCTTTGAGACAGGACCTTCTTGTTCAGGGTCCATTCGAACATCCGAATCTGGTTTCCCTCCAACTGACGGCTTGGAGATTGAACGCTTGATTTTATTAAAGCGTGGGTTTTCAGATTCTGTAATAGATACTCTGATTCAGGCTAGAAAGCCTGTAACTAGAAAAATTTACCATAAAATATGGAAAAAATATATCTGTTGGTGTGAATCTAAAGGATTCCCATGGAACAAGATAAAAATTCCTAAGATTCTATCCTTTCTACAAGAAGGTTTGGAGAAACGATTATCTGCAAGTTCTCTAAAGGGACAGATCTCTGCTTTATCTGTTTTACTTCACAAAAGACTGGCAGCCGTGCCAGATGTTCAAGCATTTGTTCAGGCTCTGGTTAGGATCAAGCCTGTTTACAGACCTTTGACTCCTCCCTGGAGTCTAAATCTAGTTCTTTCAGTTCTTCAAGGGGTTCCGTTTGAACCTTTACATTCCATAGATATTAAGTTACTATCTTGGAAAGTTTTGTTTTTAGTTGCAATTTCTTCTGCTAGAAGAGTTTCAGAGTTATCTGCTCTGCAGTGTTCTCCGCCCTATCTGGTGTTCCATGCAGATAAGGTGGTTTTGCGTACTAAGCCTGGTTTTCTTCCGAAAGTTGTTTCCAACAAAAATATTAACCAGGAGATAGTTGTACCTTCTTTGTGTCCGAATCCAGTTTCAAAGAAGGAACGTTTGTTACACAATTTGGACGTAGTCTGTGCTCTAAAATTCTATTTAGAGGCTACTAAAGATTTCAGACAAACATCTTCCTTGTTTGTTGTTTATTCTGGTAAAAGGAGAGGTCAAAAAGCGACTTCTACCTCTCTTTCCTTTTGGCTTAAAAGCATTATCCGATTGGCTTATGAGACTGCCGGACGGCAGCCTCCTGAAAGAATCACAGCTCACTCCACTAGGGCTGTGGCTTCCACATGGGCCTTCAAGAACGAGGCTTCTGTTGACCAGATATGTAAGGCAGCGACTTGGTCTTCACTGCACACTTTTGCCAAATTTTACAAATTTGATACTTTTGCTTCTTCGGAGGCTATTTTTGGGAGAAAGGTTTTGCAAGCCGTGGTGCCTTCCATTTAGGTGATCTGATTTGCTCCCTCCCTTCATCCGTGTCCTAAAGCTTTGGTATTGGTTCCCACAAGTAAGGATGATGCCGTGGACCGGACACACCAATGTTGGAGAAAACAGAATTTATGCTTACCTGATAAATTACTTTCTCCAACGGTGTGTCCGGTCCACGGTCCGCCCTGGTTTTTTAATCAGGTCTGATTAATTATTTTCTCTAACTACAGTCACCACGGTATCATATGGTTTCTCCTATATATATTTCCTCCTGTCCGTCGGTCGAATGACTGGGGTGGGCGGAGCCTAGGAGGGATCATGTGACCAGCTTTGCTGGGACTCTTTGCCATTTCCTGTTGGGGAAGAGAATATCCCACAAGTAAGGATGACGCCGTGGACCGGACACACCGTTGGAGAAAGTAATTTATCAGGTAAGCATAAATTCTGTTTTACATAAAATGGAAAATTCAAGAACAAGGGGTCATGAGCTCAAGCTAAAGGGTAGTAGATTCAGGAGTAATTTGAGGAAGCACTTCTTTACAGAAAGAGTGATTGATTTATGGAATAAACTTCCTCAAGAGGTAGTAGCAACAAACACTGTGGGGGACTTTAACCCTTTAAGGACACAGCTTTCAGTTTGCTCAATTGTTTTATGACAGAAAAATTCCGTCATATGTCCTTAAGAGGTTAAAAATGCATGGGACAAGCATAGGGCTATCCTACGAACTAGATAAGTTTATACTGTTAGGTAAGGTCGGGCAGACTTGCTGGGCCTATGGCTCTTATCTGCCGTCAATATCTATGTTTCTATGTTTCTACTAGTAACTTATCCTTATTTCAGGATATATAACCTGTGGGAGGGCAACGTAAATGAGCCAAATAAACCTTACAGCCATACATCTAAAGCCTTGTGCTACTAGTAACTTATCCTTATTTCAGGATATATAACCTGTGGGAGGGCAGTGTAAATGAACCAAATAAACCTTACAGCCATACATCTAAAGCCTTCTGCTACTAGTAACTAATCCTTATTTCAGGATATATAACCTGTGGGAGGGCAACGTAAATGAGCCAAATAAACCTTACAGCCATACATCTAAAGCCTTGTGCTACTAGTAACTAATCCTTATTTCAGGATATACAACCTGTTAATCTTAAAAAAACAACAACAAAAAACAACTCCAAACACAGGGATAATGACTCTTTCCCCGTACGGACAAATGTACAGGGACTTTTCTAGTCACTTCAGGCCAGTATATGCCTTTTTTTTTTTTTAAAGGGACATTAAACACTAAATACACGCTAGATAGAATGATGCATTCAAAGAAGAGATTAGTCCATGACTAACATGTAGATGTATTTTTTAAAGCTTCATTAGTTGTTTAAACAGTGACAAAATAAGTGTAAAGTTTAAGTGTCTATAAAACACTGGGAGCTGCCATGTTGTAACTTGTGTTACCTTCTCTGCTGTGGCCAATTAGGGACAGTTATACATAGGTCATTAGAGTGTGCAGCCAATGGTTGTGCTGGATTTAACAGTGTTCTGCACTTCCATTTCTAACAGGAACTGAAAAGCTCACAATTTCAGAATGGAATTACAGGCAAAGAGGACAACATAAATAATGAAAGTATATTGCAGAGTTGTTTTATTATATACAATTTATCATTTTATATTACCATCTCAAAGTGTTTAATGTCCCTTTAAATCCGATTCAGAGGTATAATCCGTTTTTCAAATCACTGCTTCTCATTAACAGAAAGAGGAATTAAAGGGACATTTTGGTCAAAATTGAAATGCAAATAGATGAATTACATCTATGAAAAGGAGCATATTTGCAATATACACGTTCTGACAAAAATGCTTCTATTAAGTTATCACTGTTTTAGAGTTAACATTTTTCTCTGCACGTGCATGTTTAGCATAGCTAGATATTGTCACTGCACCCACATTTTAAAAGCTGCAGCTGCTCAGAGAATCAGTGGGGCTTGTATCATGTCAGCAATGAACAAATTGAGTCATTACCAGATGGTACAAGCACCTACGGCTTTCCTCGCAAGTGCTTTGTTTAAATGGTGGTGCACGGTACATACAATTTTGAAACCGTTATAACCTTTACTAGAAGCATTTTTGCTAATGCATCTATATTACAAAAATGCTTCTGTTCAATACCAAAATACATCCATGTGGTTTCCAATTTTGGCTGGAATATCCCTTTAAAGGACTTCCTTGCTGTATCCTAAACAATGATCTGTAACTTATATATAATGCACCTGCTTCACTGGCACAGTGTGCTTTGGAAGCCTGTGCCGATGAGGCTGCAATGCTCTGCCAGCATATGCTAGTGAGGTAGGGGCACTCTTTTTAAGCGTGGGCCAGTGAGGTAGGGGCACTCTTTTTAAGCGTGGGCCATTGAGGTAGGGGCACTCTTTTTACGCGTGGGCCAGTGAGGTAGGGACACTCTTTTTAAGCGTGGGCCAGTGAGTTAGGGACACTCTTTGAGCGTGGGCCAGTGAGGTAGGGGCACTCTTTTTAAGCGTGGGCCAGTGAGGTAGGGGCATTCTTTGAGCGTGGGCCAGTGAGGTAGGGGCACTCTTTGAGCGTGTGCCAGTGAGGTAGGGGCACTCTTTGAGCGTGTGCTATTGAGGTAGGGGCAATCTTTGAGCGTGTGCCAGGGAGGTAGGGGCATTCTTTGAGCGTGTGCCAGTGAGGTAGTTGCAATCTTTGAGCGTGTGCCAGTGAGGTAAGGGCACTCTATGAGAGTGTGCCAGTGAGGTAGGGGCATTCTTTGAGCGTGTGCTATTGAGGTAGGGGCAATCTTTGAGCGTGTGTCAGTGAGGTTGGGGCACTCTTTGAGCGTGTGCCAGTGAGGTAGGGGCACTCTTTGAGCGTGTGCCAGTGAGGAAGGGGCACTCTTTGAGCGTGTGCCAGTGAGGTAGGGGCATTCTTTAAACGTGTGCCAGTGAGGTAAGGGCACTCTATGAGAGTGTGCCAGTGAGGTAGGGGCATTCTTTGAGCGTGTGCTATTGAGGTAGGGGCACTCTTTGAGTGTGTGCCAGTGAGGTAGGGGCATTCTTTAAACGTGTGCCAGTGAGGTAAGGGCACTCTATGAGAGTGTGCCAGTGAGGTAGGGGCATTCTTTGAGCGTGTGCCAGTGAGGTAGGGGCACTCTTTGAGCGTGTACCAGGGAGGTAGGGGCACTCTTTGAGCGTGTGCTATTGAGGTAGGGGCACTCTTTAAGCGTGTGTCAGTGAGGTAGGGGCAATCTTTGAGCGTGTGCCAGGGAGGTAGGGGCACTCTTTGAGCATGTGACAGTGAGGTAGGGGCACTCTTTGAGTGTGTGCTATTGAGGTAGGGGCACTCTTTGAGTGTGTGCCAGTGAGGTAGGGGCACTCTTTGAGCATGTGCCAGTGAGGTAGGGGCACTCTTTGAGCGTGTGCCAGTGAGGTAGGGGCAATCTTTGAGCGTGTGCCAGTGAGGTAGGGGCAATCTTTGAGCGTGTGTCAGTGAGGTAGGGGCAATCTTTGAGCGTGTGCTTTTGAGGTAGGGGCACTCTTTAAGCGTGTGCCAGTGAGGTAGGGGCAATCTTTGAGCGTGTGCCAGTGAGGTAGGGGCACTCTTTGAGCGTGTGCCAGTGAGGTAGGGGCACTCTTTGAGCATGTGCCAGTGAGGTAGGGACACTCTTTTTGAGCGTGTGCCAGTGAGGTAGGGACACTCTTTTTGAGCGTGTGCCAGTGAGGTAGGGGCACTCTTTGAGCATGTGCCAGTGAGGTAGGGGCAATCTTTGAGCGTGTGCCAGTGAGGTAAGGGCACTCTTTTTGAGCGTGTGCCAATGAGGTAGGGGCACTCTTTGAGCGTGTGCCAGTGAGGTAGGGGCACTCTTTGAGCGTGTGCCAGTGAGGTAGGGGCACTCTTTGAGCGTGTGCCAGTGAGGTAAGGGCACTCTATGAGAGTGTGCCAGTGAGGTAGGGGCATTCTTTGAGCGTGTGCTATTGAGGTAGGGGCAATCTTTGAGCGTGTGCCAGTGAGGTAAGGGCACTCTATGAGAGTGTGCCAGTGAGGTAGGGGCATTCTTTGAGCGTGTGCTATTGAGGTAGGGGCAATCTTTGAGCGTGTGTCAGTGAGGTTGGGGCACTCTTTGAGCGTGTGTCAGTGAGGTTGGGGCACTCTTTGAGCGTGTGCCAGTGAGGTAGGGGCACTCTTTGAGCGTGTGCCAGTGAGGTAGGGGCATTCTTTAAACGTGTGCCAGTGAGGTAGGGGCATTCTTTGAGCGTGTGCTATTGAGGTAGGGGCACTCTTTGAGTGTGTGCCAGTGAGGTAGGGGCATTCTTTAAACGTGTGCCAGTGAGGTAAGGGCACTCTATGAGAGTGTGCCAGTGAGGTAGGGGCATTCTTTGAGCGTGTGCCAGTGAGGTAGGGGCACTCTTTGAGCGTGTACCAGGGAGGTAGGGGCACTCTTTGAGCGTGTGTCAGTGAGGTAGGGGCACTCTTTGAGCGTGTGCTATTGAGGTAGGGGCACTCTTTGAGCGTGTGCCAGTGAGGTAGGGGCACTCTTTGAGCGTGTGCCAGTGAGGTAGGGGCACTCTTTGAGAGTGTGTCAGTGAGGTAGGGGCAATCTTTGAGCGTGTGCCAGGGAGGTAGGGTCACTCTTTGAGCGTGTGACAGTGAGGTAGGGGCACTCTTTGAGTGTGTGCTATTGAGGTAGGGGCACTCTTTAAGCGTGTGCCAGTGAGGTAGGGGCAATCTTTGAGCGTGTGCCAGTGAGGTAGGGGCACTCTTTGAGCGTGTGCCAGTGAGGTAGGGGCACTCTTTGAGCGTGTGCCAGTGAGGTAGGGGCACTCTTTGAGCGTGTGCCAGTGAGGTAGGGGCAATCTTTGAGCGTGTGCCAGTGAGGTAGGGGCAATCTTTGAGCGTGTGTCAGTGAGGTAGGGGCACTCTTTGAGCGTGTGCCAGTGAGGTAGGGGCAATCTTTGAGCGTGTGTCAGTGAGGTAGAGGCACTCTTTGAGCGTGTGCTTTTGAGGTAGGGGCACTCTTTAAGCGTGTGCCAGTGAGGTAGGGGCAATCTTTGAGCGTGTGCCAGTGAGGTAGGGGCACTCTTTGAGCGTGTGCCAGTGAGATAGGGGCACTCTTTGAGCGTGTGCCAGTGAGGTAGGGGCACTCTTTGAGCATGTGCCAGTGTGGTAGGGGCAATCTTTGAGCATGTGCCAGTGTGGTAGGGGCACTCTTTGAGCGTGTGCCAGTGAGGTAGGGGCACTCTTTGAGCGTGTGCCAGTGAGGTAGGGGCACTCTTTGAGCGTGTGCCAGTGAGGTAGGGGCACTCTTTGAGCGTGTGCCAGTGAGGTAGGGGCAATCTTTGAGCGTGTGCCAGTGAGGTAAGGGCACTCTTTTTGAGCGTGTGCCAGTGAGGTAGGGGCATTTTTTGAGCGTGTACCATTGAGGTAGGGGCATTCTTTGAGCGTGTACCAGTGAGGTAGGGGCATTCTTTGAGCGTGTGCCAGTGAGGTAGGGGCATTCTTTGAGCGTGTGCCAGTGAGGTAGGAGCAATCTTTGAGCGTGTGCCAGTGAGGTAGGGGCATTCTTTGAGCGTGTGCCAGTGAGGTAGGGACAATCTTTGAGCGTGTGCCAGTGAGGTAGGGGCACTCTTTGAGCGTGTGCCAGTGAGGTAGGGGCAATCTTTGAGCCTGCACATGTATTACTATTATGTTATGTGATATTTATGTACCAGTAAGAAAATGCATTTGGAGATGAAAGTAAATATTATGGAAGAGAGGGCGGCATCATGCGGGTGAAGATTTGGGATGCTGGTGTTTGTGTGTGTGTATATATTTCTCTCTCTTTTCTTGTCCTGCCCTCCCTCCCCCTTCCCACTGGCTGTGATTCACATAGCTGGGTTACTTGCGGTCAGAGCCAGTGCTTCCTCATTTAGTAAAAATTTGGCAGGGGATCCCTTTCTGCAGTATAAGGATGGTTTGCTCAGAGAGAAGCTGTGCTATTACACTAAATGAAAACATCTAACACCAAGATACTAATCCTTCTGTCACAGCTCACAGACTGAATATTTTGTGCTGTTCTAATGTCTGCATTGGCTGTGATGTTAAGGACAGGGTAGCAGCAGTGTATGGGCCTAAACCTATCCCAAGGTATCAACCATTCCAGAGGTATTGGGGCTGGCTTAGATCGTTGACCACTGTAAGGCCAATCGCATCGTTCTCGTGTGCTGCAGCACCTGTGCTTAATGTGCTCATCAGTCACAACATCTTTATTTTGTAACAACTGTATTATCATTCATACACTTTCATGATTGGGATAGAACACACAATTTTCAACAACTTTCCAAATTACTATTCTATTATCAAATTTGCTTCTTTATGACTTTTTTTCTTTTTTAACTACAGTGTGTTTGTTTAGCTGAGAGAGCTTGTAGGCAGGAAAGCTCCAACAAATGGGCGTGATCTGCAGTGAAACTGGTGGAGCTCTACAAGGGAGAGCGTGGTTATAGCCAGACAACAATAAGAGGTGGACATGTTGTGTTTTTGGGTGTAGTTATCCGTGCGATGGGCGTGGCTGCACCTGATCGTCTCTCATCGTATCTCCGGCCTAGTTCCAGGTTCGGGTCTCACACTGACCCGTCAGATTATACATATATAGTGTGCACGCATATTTGCCTCAGGCGAAAAGAATGTCTACACACATGAGGCTGATGTATGAGCACTGTATATAAGGCTTATACTTATTCACTGTGTGTGATTAGGGCTGTGTCTGATAATATTAAGTGTTTATAAACATGTTACTTATCCTCCTTTGAATACTGTATTTAGAACTTTTTTTTCCTTCTAAAATAAAATTATCATCATGTCATGGTACTTATGTGTGTGCTCTGTGTACCATGCCAGTGCTGTGCTGCTCACATTATGCTAAGGATAGACAAGTAACTCAATAGAACAGGGGAGGGCTGTACATTTTTAGCTATTTTGGTCCTCTTTGGGCCGAAATTGGAATTGCACATTTTCGGCGGCCCAAATTTTGGTGCATTGCTAGTATTATTCTTTATTTAGTTCTGTGTAACAGAATCAGATTTAACAGTTTTGTTTTTTTACCAATTATCCAAATAAAGTATAGTCCTAGAAAACCTATTATTATATACAAAACAGTAAGTCAAGTAATGAACTCAAACAGCAGCTCTAGGCTGGCATCAAATTTGAAATATGCTACACAATAATTTACCGAAAATAAAAAGCAAAAAAACAAAAACCGAAATAGCCAAAAATACTATTTTTGGCCGAAACGTTTCTGCGGCCGAAATATTGGTGCATCCCTACAGCATAGCACTACTGGCAGCTAGTTGAACACGTCTAGCCAATCACAAGAGACAAATATGTGCAGGCACCAATCAGCAACTAGCTCCCACTAGTGTAGGATACGTGTGAATATTTTCTCTTGTAAGGTGTATCCAGTCCACGGATTCATCCTTTACTTGTGGGATATTCTCCTTCCTAACAGGAAGTGGCAAAGAGAGCACACAGCAGAGCTGTCCATATAGCTCCCCCTCTAGCTCCACCCCCCCAGTCATTCTCTTTGCCGAGTCTAAGCAATAGGGTCCCTCTCGGGAGGGTAAAGAGATGTGGTGTTAGATTTGTAGTTTTGTTTGTTCTACAAGCAAAAGTTTGTTATTTTATATGGTACCGGTTTGTACTATTTACTCTCTAGCAGAAAAGAGATAAAGATTTCTGCAGAGAGGATGATGATTTTAGCATGTTGTAACTAAAATCCACTGCTGTTCTTACACAGGAGTACCAGAAAACTTCAGTTGGGGGGGGAACGGTTTGCAGATTAGACTGCAATAAGGTATGTTCAGTCATTTATTTCTAGATAAGACTGTGATAATGCTAGAAGAGACTGACAAGATCCCCATGAGGGAAGGGTAAGCTTTATTCAGAGACGAAGTATGGAATTACAAGCTTACATAACAGGGCTAATTTATGCTGGTTGACACTATTTTATGGCAGGTTGACACTTTTTTTATGGCAAACGATTTTTTACTAATAAATATCGTTTTTTTTAGACACTTTGAAGGGCCTTTGGGGTTTCTTTCAGGGGTTGTTACCCACATGGCTAATATTATCACTCTTGGGAGTGTTTTCTTAGGCCTCACAGCACTGGAGTAAGGTGGGAGGGGCCTAATTTCGCGCCTCAGATGCGCAGTTAGTTTGACTAGATCTTCAGGCTGTGTTCACATGGAGGCTCCTGCTACAGTTTGAGGACCCATATGAAGCTTTTTCCCCATAAATCTGACTTCTAAGGGAAGGTAGGGCCACAGCAGAGCTGTGGCAAGGTGCTAAAGTTGTTTTAACCGGTCTGTTCGCTTACTATTGATCTAGTTGTTGAATCTTACCAATGCTTCAGGTACATACTGTGAAAATTTCAGAAAGTTTGGTGCATTTTTCACTGTTTTGGAAAATTGTGTGCCTTTTTTTATCTCTTAAAGGCACAGTAACGTTTTTTTGCAAAGTGTGTTTTTGCTTAATTAAAGTGATTTCTAAGCCTGTTTGTCTTGCTACTAGTCTGTTAAACATGTCTGACACCAAGGAAAATCCTTGTTCAATGTGTTTAGAAGCCATGGTGGAACCCCCTCTCAGAATGTGTCCCACTTGTACTGATATGTCTATACACTTTAAAGATCATATTGTTGCACTTAAAAATGTGGCCCAAGATGATTCTCAGACTGAAGGTAACGAGGGTAGCCCGTCAACATCTCCCCAAGTGTCTCAACCAGTTACGCCCGCTCAAGCGACGCCTAGCACCTCTAGTGCGTCTAATTCTTTTACCTTACAAGAATTAGCGGCAGTCATGGATAATTCCCTCTCAGTATTCTTATCTAGACTGCCCGTGTTACCTGCAAAGCACGATAGCTCTGTTTTAAGAACAGATTACAAGCATCTTGACGCTTTAGTAGCCGTATCCGACATACCCTCACAACGCTCTGAAGTGGGGGCGAGGGATTTGATGTCTGAGGGTGAAGTTTCCGATTCAGGAAAGGTTTCTCCTCAGACAGATTCAGATACATTGGCTTTTAAATTTAAACTAGAACACCTCCGCTTATTGCTCAGGGAGGTATTAGTTTCTCTGGATGACTGTGACCCTATGGTGGTTCCAGAGAAATTGTGTAAAATGGACAAGTACCTAGAGGTCCCTGTTTACACTGATGCGTTTCCGGTCCCTAAGAGGATTGCGGATATCGTTACTAGGGAGTGGGATAGACCAGGTGTTCCCTTTGTTCCCCCTCCTGTTTTTAAGAAAATGTTCCCCATATCTGACCCCATGCGGGACTCGTGGCAGACGGTCCCTAAGGTAGAGGGGGCTGTTTCTTCACTTGCTAAACGCACAACCATTCCAATCAAAGACAGTTGTGCTTTTAAAGACCCTATGGATAAAAAGTTAGAGGGTTTGCTTAAGACAATTTTTGTTCAACAAGGTTTTCTTCTCCAACCTATAGCGTGCATTATTCCTGTAACTACTACAGCTGCTTTCTGGTTTGAGGCGCTGGAAGATGCGCTCCAGGCGGAGACCTCATACAAGGATATTATGGATAGAATTAAGGCTCTAAAGCTGGCTAATTCTTTTATCACAGATGCCGCTTTCCAACTGGCTAAGTTAGCGGCAAAAAATTCAGGTTTCGCCATTTTGGCGCGCAGGGCGCTATGGCTAAAGTCCTGGTCGGCCGATGTGTCGTCAAAATCCAAGCTCTTGAATATCCCTTTCAAAGGAAAGTCCCTCTTCGGGCCTGAATTGAAAGAGATTATTTCAGAAATCACTGGGGGTAAAGGCCATGCTCTCCCTCAGGACAAGTTCTTTAAGACAAGGAATAAACAAAATAATTTTCGTTCCTTTCGGAATTTTAGGAGCGGTCTCGCTTCATCCTCCCCTGCTGCAAAGCAAGAGGGTAATGCTTCACAACCCAAGGCAGCCTGGAAACCTTACCAGGGCTGGAACAAGGGTAAACAGGCCAAAAAGCCTGCAGCTGCCACCAAGACAGCATGAAGGGGTAGCCCCCGATCCGGGACCGGATCTAGTTAGGGGGCAGACTCTCTCTCTTCGCTCAGGCCTGGGCAAGAGATGTACACGATCCCTGGGCATTAGAGATTGTATCCCAGGGATATCTTCTAGAATTCAAGGACTCTCCTCCAAGGGGAAGGTTCCACTTTTCTCGTCTGTCTACAGATCAGACAAAGAAAGAGGCGTTTTTTACGCTGTGTAGAAGATCTACATACAATGGAAGTGATCCACCCAGTTCCAACTGCGAAAAAGGGCTGGGTTTTTACTCAAATCTGTTTGTGGTTCCCAAAAAAAGAAGGAACTTTCAGACCAATCCTGGATCTCAAAATTCTAAACAGATTCCTCAGAGTCCCATCATTCAAGATGGAGACCATTCGGACACTCTTACCAATGATTCAGGAAGGTCAATATATGACTACCGTGGATCTAAAGGATGCGTATCTACACATTCCTATCCACAAAGATCATCACCAGTTTCTCAGGTTCGCTTTTCTGGACAAGCATTATCAGTTTGTGGCTCTTCCCTTCGGGTTGGCCACTGCTCCCAGAATTTTTACAAAAGTGCTAGGGTCCCTCCTGGCGGTTCTAAGACCGCGGGGCATAGCAGTGGCGCCTTATCTAGACGACATCTTAATTAAGTCTCACACGGAAATTGGGTTAGCTTTTCTGAGGTCTCACGGGTGGAAGGTGAACATCAAAAAGAGTTCTCTCTTCCCCCTCACAAGAGTTCCTTTTCTAGGAACTTTGATAGACTCGGTGGAAATGAAAATTTTTCTGACGGAGGTCAGAAAAGTCAAAACTCTTAACTACTTGCCGAGTCCTTCACTCCATTCCTCGACCATCTGTCACTCAGTGCATGGAGACAATCGGACTAATGGTAGCGGCAATGGACATAGTCCATTTTGCTCGAATACATCTCAGGCCACTGCAACTATGAATGCTCAAACAGTGGAATGGGGATTATGCAGATTTGTCTCCTCCAATACAGTTGGACCAGGAGACTAGAGATTCTCTTCTCTGGTGGTTGTCTCAGGATCACCTGGCGCAGGGAATGTGTTTCCGCAAACCAGAGTGGATCATAGTAACGACCGACGCCAGCCTGTTGGGCCGGGGTGCAGTCTGGGACTCCCTGAAAGCTCAGGGCTTATGGTCTCGGGAAGAAGCTCTCCTCCCGATAAACATTCTGGAACTGAGGGCGATATTCAACGCTCTTCAGGCATGGCCTCAGCTAGCTGCGGCCAAATTCATCAGATTTCAGTCGGACAACATCACGACTGTAGCTTACATCAACCATCAAGGGGGGGCAAGGAGTTCCCTAGCAATGATGGAAGTAACCAAAATAATCAGGTGGGCGGAGGACCACTCTTGCCACCTCTCAGCAATCTACATCCCAGGAGTAGACAACTGGGAGGCGGATTTTCTAAGTCGTCAGACTTTTCACCCGGGGGAGTGGGAACTCCACCCGGAGGTGTTTGTCCAACTGACCCAGCGATGGGGCACTCCGATGGGACACTTATTATTGGTTTTTTCACATTTATTAAAGTGTTTTCCAAGCTTGCTGGCCTCATTACTAGTCTGTTAAACATGTCTGACATAGAGGAAACTCCTTGTTCATTATGTTTAGAAGCCATTGTGGAACCCCCTCTTAGAATGTGTACCAAATGCACTATAAGTTATAAAGACCATATTATGGCTTTTAAAGATTTATCACCTGAGGTTTCTGAGACTGACAAAAGGGAGGTTATGCCATCTAGCTCTATAACTCCCGCTCAAGGGACGCCAAGTACATCTAGCGCGTCCAATGCGTTTACTTTACAAGACATGGCGGCAGTTATGAATCATACCCTCACAGAGGTATTGTCCAAACTGCCAGGGTTACAAGGAAAGCGAGACAGCTCTGGGGCTAGAACAAATACAGAGCTCTCTGACGCTTTAGTAGCTATGTCTGATATACCCTCACAATGTGCAGAAGTTGAAGCAGGAGAGCTTCTATCTGTGGGTGACTTCTCTGATTCAGGGAAGGTGTTACTTCAGTCTGACTCTGAAATGACAGCATTTAAACGGACAGTCAAGTATAAATTAAACTTTCATTATTCAGATAGGACTTTTAATTTTAATCAACTTTCCAATTTACTTTTATCATCAAATTTGCTTTTTTCTCTTGGTATTCTTAGTTTAAACTAAACAAAGGTAGGCTCATATGCTAATTTCTAAGCCTTTGAGGGCTGCCTCTTATCACATGCTTTTTAAATCTCTTTTCAACACAAAGAGACAGAAAGTACACGTGGGCTATATAGATAACACTGTGCTCAGGCACAGAAAGTTATTTAAGATCTAGCACAATACAATGCTAAATTTAAGACAATAGATAATAAACAGTCACAGTCATGTGATCAGGGGGCTGGAAGAAGGTTCCTAGATACAAGGTAATCACAAAGGTAAAAAGTACATTAATATAACTGTGTTGGTTATGCAAAACTGGGGAATGAGTAATAAAGGGATTATCTTTTAAAACAATAACAATTCTATGGTTGACTGTCCCTTTAAATTTAAGCTTGAACAACTCCGCGTGTTGCTCAGTGAGGTTTTAGTGACTCTGGATGACTGTGACACCATTGTAGTCCCAGAGAAATTGTGTAAAATGGACAAATACTTTGCAGTGCCTGTTTACACTGATGTTTTTCCAATCCCTAAGAGGTTTTCAGAAATTATTACTAAGGAATGGGATAGACCAGGTGTGCCGTTCTCTCCCCCTCCTGCTTTTAAGAAAATGTTTCCTATAGATGCCGCTACACGGGAATTGTGGCAGACGGTCCCTAAGGTGGAGGGAGCAGTCTTTACCCTAGCTAAGCGTACAACTTTTCCTGTCGAGGACAGTTGTGCTTTCCTAGATTCTATGGATAAGAAATTAGAGGGTTTCCTTAAGAAAATCTTTATACAACAAGGTTTTTTTCTCCAGCCTCTTGCATGCATTGCCCCAGTCACTGCTGCAGCGGCTTTCTGGTTCGAGTCTCTGGAGGAGGCTTTACAGGTAGAGACCCCCATTGGATGATATCCTTGACAGGCTTAAAGCTCTTAAGTTAGCCAATTCATTTATTTCTGATGCTGTTTTTCATTTAACCAAGCTAACGGCTAAAAATTCAGGTTTGGCCATTCAGGCACGTAGGGCGCTCTGGCTTAAATCCTGGTCAGCTGATGTCACTTCAAAGTCTAAACTTCTCAAGATCCCCTTCAAAGGGCAGACCCTATTTGGGCCTGGACTGAAGGAGATCATTTCTGATATTTCTGGAGGAAAAGGCCACGCCCTTCCCCAGGATAGGTCCAACAAGTTAAGGACCAAACAGACTAATTTTCGTTCCTTTCGAAACTTCAAGAGTGGCGCTGCTTCATCTTTTTCTTCTACAAAACAAGAGGGAAATTTTGCCCAGTACAAGCCAGTCTGGAGATCTAACCAGGCTTGGAACAAGGGGAAACAGGCCAAAAAGCCTGCTGCTGCCTCTAAGACAGCATGAAGGAGTAGCCCGTGATCCGGGACCGGATCTAGTGGGGGGCAGACTTTCTCTCTTCGCCCAGGCTTGGGCAAGAGACGTCCAGGATCCCTGGGCTCTGGAGATTGTTTCCCAGGGAAATCTTCTGGATTTCAAAGCTTCATCTCCAAAGATTTCATCTCTCACAATTATCTGCAAACCAGATAAAGAGAGAGGCATTCTTACATTGCGTTCAAGACCTACTAGTTATGGGAGTGATCCACCCAGTTCCAAAGGAGGAACAGGGGCAGGGCTTCTATTCAAATCTGTTTATAGTTCCCAAGAAAGAGGGAACTTTCAGACCAATCTTGGATCTCAAGATCCTAAACAAATTTCTCAGATTCCCATCCTTCAAGATGGAGACTATTTGAACCATCCTACCTATGATCCAGGAGGGTCAATATATGACTACCGTGGATTTAAAGGATGCTTATCTACATATTCCGATACACAGGGATCATCATCAGTTTCTCAGGTTCGCCTTCCTAGACAGGCATTACCAGTTTGTGGCTCTTCCCTTCGGGTTAGCCACGGCACCAAGAATCTTTACGAAGTTTCTAGGGTCCCTTCTGGCAGTACTAAGACCACGGGGTATAGCAGTAGCCCCTTACCTAGACGACATCCTGATACAGGCGTCACCTTTTCAAATCGCGAGGTCCCATACGGACATTGTTCTGGCATTCCTAAGGTCTCACGGGTGGAAGGTGAACGAAGGAAAGAGTTCTCTCTCACCTCTCACAAGAGTTTCCTTCCTTTATTCCATTTCTCGTCCGTCAGTGGCTCAGTGTATGGAGGTAATCGGATTAATGGTAGCGGCAATGGACATAGTTCCGTTTGCCCGCCTACATCTCGGACCACTGCAACTTTGCATGCTCAATCAGTGGAATGGGGATTACACAGATTTGTCCCCTCTACTAAATCTGGATCAAGAGACCAGGGATTCTCTTCTCTGGTGGCTATCTCGGGTCCATCTGTCCAAGGGAATGAGTTTCCACTGGCCAGAATGGACTATAGTAACGACAGATGCCAGCCTTCTGGGCTGGGGTGCAGTCTGGAACTCCCTGAAGGCTCAGGGTTCGTGGACTCAGGAGGAGGCCCTCCTTCCGATAAACAATCTGGAACTAAGAGCGCTATTCAATGCTCTTCAGGCTTGGCCTCAGCTAGCTGCGGTCAGGTTCATCAGATTTCAGTCGGACAACATCACGACTGTAGCCTATATCAACCATCAGGGGGGAACAAGGAGCCCCCTGGCAATGTTGGAGGTTTCAAAGATAATTCTATGGGCAGAGGTTCACTCTTGCCATCTCTCAGCTATCCATATCCCAGGAGTAGAGAACTGGGAGGCGGATTTTCTAAGTCGGCAGACTTTTCATCCGGGGGAGTGGGAGCTCCATCCGAAGGTATTTGCCCAGTTGATCCAACTTTGGGGCAAACCAGAACTGGATCTCATGGCATCTCGTCAGAACGCCAAGCTTCCTTGTTACGGGTCCAGGTCCAGGGATCCCAAGGCAGCACTGATAGATGCTCTAGCAGCGCCCTGGTCCTTCAGCCTGGCTTATGTGTTTCCACTGTTTCCTCTGCTCCCTCGTCTGATTGCCAAGATCAAGCAGGAGAGAGCTTCGGTGATCTTGATAGCCCCTGCGTGGCCACGCAGGACTTGGTATGCAGATCTGGTGGACATGTCATCCTTTCCACCATGGACTCTGCCGCTAAGGCAGGACCTTCTACTTCAAGGTCCCTTCAAACATCCAAATCTAATTTCTCTACGTCTGACTGCTTGGAGATTGAACGCTTGATTCTATCAAAGCGTGGTTTTTCCGAATCGGTCATTGATACCTTAATTCAGGCTCGAAAGCCTGCCACCAGGAAAATCTATCATAAGATATGGTGTAAATATCCTCATTGGTGTGAATCCAAGGGTTACTCATGGAGTAAGTTCAGGATTCCTATGATATTATCTTTTCTCCAAGAATGATTGGAGAAGGGTTTGTCAGCTAGTTCCTTAAAGGGACAGTTTTCTGCTCTGTCTATTCTTTTGCACAAACGTCTGGCAGAGGTTCCAGACGTTCAGGCGTTTTGTCAGGCTTTAGTTAGGATAAAGCCTGTATTTAAACCTGTTTCTCCGCCATGGAGTTTAAATTTAGTTCTTAAAGTTCTTCAAGGGGTTCCGTTTGAACCTTTGCATTCCATAGATATTAGCTACTAAAAACAGATAAAAGCTATCTCCTCGGCTCGAAGAGTTTCAGAGTTATCTGCTTTACAATGTGATTCCCCTTATCTGATTTTCCATGCAGATAAGGTATTGTTACGTACCAAACCTGGGTTTCTTCCTAAGGTGATATCTAATAAGAATATCAATCAGGAGATTGTTGTTCCTTCACTATGTCCTAATCCTTCTTCAAAGAAGGAACGTCTATTACACAATCTTGATGTGGTTCGTGCTTTAAAGTTTTATTTACAAGCTACGAAGGATTTTCTCCAACATAGGTGTGTCCGGTCCACGGCGTCATCCTTACTTGTGGGATATTCTCCTCCCCAACAGGAAATGGCAAAGAGCCCAGCAAAGCTGGTCACATGATCCCTCCTAGGCTCCGCCTACCCCAGTCATTCTCTTTGCCGTTGTACAGGCAACATCTCCACGGAGATGGCTTAGAGTTTTTTAGTGTTTAACTGTAGTTTTTATTATTCAATCAAGAGTTTGTTATTTTAAAATAGTGCTGGTATGTACTATTTACTCAGAAACAGAAAAGAGATGAAGATTTCTGTTTGTATGAGGAAAATGATTTTAGCAACCGTTACTAAAATCCATGGCTGTTCCACACAGGACTGTTGAGAGGAATTAACTTCAGTTGGGGGAACAGTGAGCAGTCTCTTGCTGCTTGAGGTATGACACATTCTAACAAGACGATGTAATGCTGGAAGCTGTCATTTTCCCTATGGGATCCGGTAAGCCATGTTTATTAAGATAGTAAATAAGGGCTTCACAAGGGCTTATTAAGACTGTAGACTTTTTCTGGGCTAAATCGATTCATTATTAACACATATTTAGCCTTGAGGAATCATTTAATCTGGGTATTTTGATAAGATTATATCGGCAGGCACTGTTTTAGACACCTTATTCTTTAGGGGCTTTCCCAAATCATAGGCAGAGCCTCATTTTCGCGCCGGTGTTGCGCACTTGTTTTTGAGAGGCATGACATGCAGTCGCATGTGTGAGGAGCTCTGATACATAGAAAAGACTTTCTGAAGGCGTCATTTGGTATCGTATTCCCCTTTGGGCTTGGTTGGGTCTCAGCAAAGCAGATACCAGGGACTGTAAAGGGGTTAAAGTTAAAAACGGCTCCGGTTCCGTTATTTTAAGGGTTAAAGCTTCCAAATTTGGTGTGCAATACTTTTAAGGCTTTAAGACACTGTGGTAGAATTTTGGTGAATTTTGAACAATTCCTTCATATTTTTTCGCAATTGCAGTAATAAAGTGTGTTCAGTTTAAAATTTAAAGTGACAGTAACGGTTTTATTTTAAAACGTTTTTTGTACTTTGTTATCGAGTTTATGCCTGTTTAACATGTCTGAACTACCAGATAGACTGTGTTCTGAATGTGGGGAAGCCAGAGTTCCTTCTCATTTAAATAAATGTGATTTATGTGACAATGACAATGATGCCCAAGATGATTCCTCAAGTGAGGGGAGTAAGCATGGTACTGCATCATTCCCTCCTTCGTCTACACGAGTCTTGCCCACTTAGGAGGCCCCTAGTACATCTAGCGCGCCAATACTCCTTACTATGCAACAATTAACGGCTGTAATGGATAATTCTATCAAAAACATTTTAGCCAAAATGCCCACTTATCAGCGTAAGCGCGACTGCTCTGTTTTAGATACTGAAGAGCATGACGACGCTGATGATAATGGTTCTGAAAGGCCCCTACACCAGTCTGATGGGGCCAGGGAGGTTTTGTCTGAGGGAGAAATTACAGATTCAGGGAACATTTCTCAACAAGCTGAACCTGATGTGATTACGTTTAAATTTAAGTTGGAACATCTCCGCGCTCTGCTTAAGGAGGTATTATCCACTCTGGATGATTGTGACAATTTGGTCATCCCAGAGAAACTATGTAAAATGGACAAGTTCCTAGAGGTCCCGGGGCTCCCAGAAGCTTTTCCTATACCCAAGCGGGTGGCGGACATTGTAAATAAAGAATGGGAAAGGCCCGGTATTCCTTTCGTCCCTCCCCCCATATTTAAAAAATTGTTTCCTATGGTCGACCCCAGAAAGGACTTATGGCAGACAGTCCCCAAGGTCGAGGGAGCGGTTTCCACTTTAAACAAACGCACCACTATACCCATAGAAGATAGTTGTGCTTTCAAAGATCCTATGGATAAAAAATTAGAAGGTTTACTTAAAAAGATGTTTGTTCAGCAGGGTTACCTTCTACAACCAATTTCATGCATTGTCCCTGTCGCTACAGCCGCGTGTTTCTGGTTCGATGAGCTGGTAAAGGCGGTCGATAGTGATTCTCCTCCTTATGAGGAGATTATGGACAGAATCAATGCTCTCAAATTGGCTAATTCTTTCACCCTAGACGCCACTTTGCAATTGGCTAGGTTAGCGGCTAAGAATTCTGGGTTTGCTATTGTGGCGCGCAGAGCGCTTTGGTTGAAATCTTGGTCAGCTGATGCGTCTTCCAAGAACAAGCTACTTAACATTCCTTTCAAGGGGAAAACGCTGTTTGGCCCTGACTTGAAAGAGATTATCTCTGATATCACTGGGGGTAAGGGCCACACCCTTCCTCAGGATCGGCCTTTCAAGGCCAAAAATAAACCTAATTTTCGTCCCTTTCGTAGAAACGGACCAGCCCAAAGTGCTACGTCCTCTAAGCAAGAGGGTAATACTTCTCAAGCCAAGCAAGCTTGGAGACCAATGCAAGGCTGGAACAAGGGAAAGCAGGCCAAGAAACCTGCCACTGCTACCAAGACAGCATGAAATGTTGGCCCCCGATCCGGGACCGGATCTGGTGGGGGGCAGACTCTCTCTCTTCGCTCAGGCTTGGGCAAGAGATGTTCTGGATCCTTGGGCACTAGAAATAGTCTCCCAAGGTTATCTTCTGGAATTCAAGGGGCTTCCCCCAAGGGGGAGGTTCCACAGGTCTCAGTTGTCTTCAGACCACATAAAAAGACAGGCATTCTTACATTGTGTAGAAGACCTGTTAAAAATGGGAGTGATTCATCCTGTTCCATTAGGAGAACAAGGGATGGGGTTCTACTCCAATCTGTTCATAGTTCCCAAAAAAGAGGGAACGTTCAGACCAATCTTAGATCTCAAGATCTTAAACAAGTTTCTCAAGGTTCCATCGTTCAAAATGGAAACCATTCGAACAATTCTTCCTTCCATCCAGGAAGGTCAATTCATGACCACGGTGGATTTAAAGGATGCGTATCTACATATTCCTATCCACAAGGAACATCATCGGTTTCTAAGGTTCGCATTCCTGGACAAGCATTACCAGTTCGTGGCGCTTCCTTTCGGATTAGCCACTGCTCCAAGGATTTTCACAAAGGTACTAGGGTCCCTTCTAGCTGTGCTAAGACCAAGGGGCATTGCTGTAGTACCTTACTTGGACGACATTCTGATTCAAGCGTCGTCCCTTCCTCAAGCAAAGGCTCACACGGACATCGTCCTGGCCTTTCTCAGATCTCACGGATGGAAAGTGAACGTGGAAAAGAGTTCTCTATCTCCGTCAACAAGGGTTCCCTTCTTGGGAACAATAATAGACTCCTTAGAAATGAGGATTTTTCTGACAGAGGCCAGAAAAACAAAACTTCTAGACTCTTGTCGGATACTTCATTCCGTTCCTCTTCCTTCCATAGCGCAGTGCATGGAAGTGATAGGTTTGATGGTAGCGGCAATGGACATAGTTCCTTTTGCGCGCATTCATCTAAGACCATTACAACTGTGCATGCTCAGTCAGTGGAATGGGGACTATACAGACTTGTCTCCGAGGATACAAGTAAATCAGAGGACCAGAGACTCACTCCGTTGGTGGCTGTCCCTGGACAACCTGTCACAAGGGATGACCTTCCGCAGACCAGAGTGGGTCATTGTCACGACCGACGCCAGTCTGATGGGCTGGGGCGCGGTCTGGGGATCCCTGAAAGCTCAGGGTCTTTGGTCTCGGGAAGAATCTCTTCTACCGATAAATATTCTGGAACTGAGAGCGATATTCAATGCTCTCAAGGCTTGGCCTCAGCTAGCGAGGGCCAAGTTCATACGGTTTCAATCAGACAACATGACAACTGTTGCTTACATCAACCATCAGGGGGGAACAAGGAGTTCCCTGGCGATGGAAGAAGTGACCAAAATCATTCAATGGGCGGAGACTCACTCCTGCCACCTGTCTGCAATCCACATCCCAGGAGTGGAAAATTGGGAAGCGGATTTTCTGAGTCGTCAGACATTGCATCCGGGGGAGTGGGAACTCCATCCGGAAATCTTTGCCCAAATCACTCAACTGTGGGGCATTCCAGACATGGATCTGATGGCCTCTCGTCAGAACTTCAAAGCTCCTTGCTACGGGTCCAGATCCAGGGATCCCAAGGCGGCTCTAGTGGATGCACTAGTAGCACCTTGGACCTTCAAACTAGCTTATGTATTCCCGCCGTTTCCTCTCATCCCCAGGCTGGTAGCCAGGATCAATCAGGAGAGGGCGTCGGTGATCTTGATAGCTCCTGCGTGGCCACGCAGGACTTGGTATGCGGATCTGGTGAATATGTCATCGGCTCCACCATGGAAGCTACCTTTGAGACGAGACCTTCTTGTTCAAGGTCCGTTCGAACATCCGAATCTGGTCTCACTCCAGCTGACTGCTTGGAGATTGAACGCTTGATCTTATCGAAGCGAGGGTTCTCAGATTCTGTTATCGATACTCTTGTTCAGGCCAGAAAGCCTGTGACTAGAAAGATTTACCACAAAATTAGGAAAAAATATATCTGTTGGTGTGAATCTAAAGGATTCCCTTGGGACAAGGTTAAGATTCCTAAGATTCTATCCTTCCTTCAAGAAGGATTGGAAAAAGGATTATCTGCAAGTTCCTTGAAGGGACAGATTTCTGCCTTGTCTGTGTTACTTCACAAAAAGCTGGCAGCTGTGCCAGATGTTCAAGCCTTTGTTCAGGCTCTGGTTAGAATCAAGCCTGTTTACAAACCTTTGACTCCTCCTTGGAGTCTCAACTTAGTTCTTTCAGTTCTTCAGGGTGTTCCGTTTGAACCCTTACATTCCGTTGATATTAAGTTATTATCTTGGAAAGTTTTGTTTTTGGTTGCAATTTCTTCTGCTAGAAGAGTTTCAGAATTATCTGCTCTGCAGTGTTCTCCTCCTTATCTGGTGTTCCATGCAGATAAGGTGGTTTTACGTACTAAACCTGGTTTTCTTCCAAAAGTTGTTTCTAACAAAAACATTAACCAGGAGATTATCGTACCTTCTCTGTGTCCGAAACCAGTTTCAAAGAAGGAACGTTTGTTGCACAATTTGGATGTTGTTCGCGCTCTAAAATTCTATTTAGACGCTACAAAGGATTTTAGACAAACATCTTCCTTGTTTGTTGTTTATTCCGGTAAAAGGAGAGGTCAAAAAGCAACTTCTACCTCTCTCTCTTTTTGGATTAAAAGCATCATCAGATTGGCTTACGAGACTGCCGGACGGCAGCCTCCCGAAAGAATCACAGCTCATTCCACTAGGGCTGTGGCTTCCACATGGGCCTTCAAGAACGAGGCTTCTGTTGATCAGATATGTAGGGCAGCGACTTGGTCTTCACTGCACACTTTTACCAAATTTTACAAGTTTGATACTTTTGCTTCTTCTGAGGCTATTTTTGGGAGAAAGGTTTTGCAAGCCGTGGTGCCTTCCATCTAGGTGATCTGATTTGCTCCCTCCCATCATCCGTGTCCTAAAGCTTTGGTATTGGTTCCCACAAGTAAGGATGACGCCGTGGACCGGACACACCTATGTTGGAGAAAACAGAATTTATGTTTACCTGATAAATTACTTTCTCCAACGGTGTGTCCGGTCCACGGCCCGCCCTGGTTTTTTAATCAGGTCTGATAATTTATTTTCTTTAACTACAGTCACCATGGTATCATATGGTTTCTCCTATG
Organism: Bombina bombina; assembly: GCF_027579735.1. NCBI lineage: Eukaryota > Metazoa > Chordata > Amphibia > Anura > Bombinatoridae > Bombina > Bombina bombina. Next base: position 14,929,128 of record NC_069500.1, read on the forward strand.
CAAATATTCCTCCTTAACGTCGGTCGAATGACTGGGATAGGCGGAGCCTAGGAGGGATCATGTGACCAGCTTTGCTGGGCTCTTTGCCATTTCCTGTTGGGGAGGAGAATATCCCACAAGTAAGGATGACGCCGTGGACCGGACACACCGTTGGAGAAAGTAATTTATCAGGTAAACATAACTTCTGTTTTCGTCAAACATCTGCTTTGTTTGTTGTCTACTCTGGACAGAGGAGAGGCCAAAAGGCTTCGGCAACTTCTCTTTCTTTTTGGCTAAGAAGTATAATACTCTTAGCTTATGAGACTGCTGGCCAGCAGCCTCCTGAAAGAATTACAGCTCATTCTACTAGAGCAGTAGCTTCCACATGGGCTTTTAAACATGAGGCCTCTGTTGAACAGATTTGTAAGGCGGCGACTTGGTCTTCGCTTCATACCTTTTCTAAATTCTATAAATTTGATACTTTTGCTTCTTCAGAGGCTATTTTTGGGAGAAAGGTCTTACAGGCAGTGGTGCCTTCCGTTTAAGTTCCTGCCTTGTCCCTCCCTTCATCCGTGTCCTAAAGCTTTGGTATTGATATCCCACAAGTAATGGATGAACCCGTGGACTGGATACACCTTTACAAGAGAAAACAAAATTTATGCTTACCTGATACATTTATTTCTCTTTTGGTGTATCAAGTCCACTGCCCACCCTGTCATTTTAAGGCAGGTGTTTTTTATTTTTGAACTACAGTCACCACTGCACCCTATAGTTTCTCCTTTTTTTCTTGCTTGTCTTCGGTTGAATGACTGGGGGTGGCAGTTAGGGGAGGAGCTATATAGACAGCTCTGCTGTGGGTGTCCTCTTGCAGCTTCCTGTTGGGAAGGAGAATATCCCACAAGTAATGGATGAACCCGTGGACTGGATACACCACAAGAGAAATAAATTTATCAGGTAAGCATAAATTTTGTTTCTCTATCTCAATAATGAAAGAAAAAGTTTGGGTTTAATGTCTCTTTAAGGGCTTGGGATAAAAAAAAAATCCCTCACTTTAGTTTGTATATAATAAAAGGTGCAGTAAAATATAGTGTGGCCCTGGATAGCACAAGCTTACAGGTTATTATAAACAGGTAAAAAGTGATAAGCTGTGGCAGGAGAAGGGTAACTCCTTTTATTATTATTATTATTAATTATTTATAGAGCGCCAACAGATTACGCAGCGCTATAAACAAAGGGGGAGTACAACAAAACAATTATAGGGATCAAATGGGTAGAGGGCCCTGCCAAGAGTTGCACTGTTGTAGTCGGCTCTTAAGGTGATCTACAGACAGCTGGACTCTTAGGCTTACATGCTAAGGGGGTTCAGGGGATAGCAATGGAGGAGTGGAACTAGTATAAAGTAAGGTTAGCATAGGTTGTATGCATCCCTGGACAGTAGAGTCTTTAGGGAGTGCTTGAAGCATTTAATAAACATCTCTCACACATCTTAATAAATAACCTTAGCCAAACAACCTAGAGTTGACACTACATTTATTTTACATCAGCTAACAGATCACTTGTGAGAGATGTTTATTAAATAGTGCCCTGTTCTGTGTTATCATCATGTCTCTTTCCCTGGCTGCCCCCTACAGGTCCAGTCCAGCACTACAACCAGAAGTGAACAACGCCTACTCTGCTGCATAATTGTTCTTTGTTGTCCCATACATAGCTCCGAAATAATCATATGCGTGTAATGGGCTGTGTGTAACTAGTTGTTTGTCTGTCTGTATGTTACTGAAACTTTTTAGTTCAGCCTTTGTGAAAGATGTCCCAGTTAAGTTTTCACGTAACCTAGGGAACAATGTGTTTACATCAGCTCTGATGGGGGGTGTGTGTGTGTATGTGTGTGTGTATGTATGTATGTATGTATGTGTATATATAAACTATAAGATATATATATATATATATATATATATATATATCTTATAGTTTGTGTAAATAAGTGTAAGATTTCATGACATAATGCTTGCAGTAATGTTCTCTAGATTTCCTTGTTATCTCCTCTGCTGAGGCCAGTAAGGGACAGTTATGAAGCAGTTACTAGAGTGAGCAAACAATGGCTGAGGGGAGTATATCAGGGTTAGGCTTGTTAAGGCTACCAGTTAACATGGGAATTGGAAAGCCACAATATTCAGAGTTAAGTTTTTTTTTGTTTTTATAAATCTCTGTGTTGCCCTTTTAAGAGTTGTAAAGGTCAGTTGCATCACAAAGGAATAATAGTCATGGTATGCTCCTTCCTGAAACATTTAATGAATGTTGTTGCTCCTGGGAACTGTTTGCCCTGAATAGCTCAACACCTCCAACTCATCAGTTAGCTCATCTAAATTATTGTTTTCTTAAAGGGATATGCTTTTTTCAGTATACAGTTTCTTGTGACTTACAGGCGAGATAGTTATTTTAGTAATTTTTTTTATAATAATAAAAAAAGAAAATAGTGTGTGTGTATATATATATATATATATATATATATATATATATATATATATATATATATATATATATATATATATATATAGTTTTTCTTCATAAATGGAAAGAGTCCACAGCTGCATTCATTACTTTTGGGAAATAAGAACCTGGCCACCAGGAGGAGGCAAAGGCACCCCAACCAGAGGCTTAAATACTCCTCCCACTTCCCTCATCCCCCAGTCATTCTTTGCCTTTCGTCCTAGGAGGTTGGCAGAGAAGTGTCAGAAGTTTGTTTTTGTCTCTTATGGAGGGTAGTACTCTTCGACAAGGGACGTGAGTTTTAAGTAATCCTGTCTCTGTGAGGGATTGGATGAAAGTTAGAGTTCGGAGATGCATGAAGAGTCTTTCTTGCGAAACCATCCCAACTCATTTTAACAACTCCACAATCAATCCGCGTTGTTTAACTTCCCTTCGCTGCCTGCTTCCTTCTCTCAAGTCCATTACGGAGGCGAAGCTACTATCCGTCACACTTGAAGGGCCGTGCTCCTGTTCCACGGCGTAGATTCCGGTAAGATCGTTTCATTTTACTTCTTCATGATTATACTGTAACTCATTTGTTCCTGCGAACTCACATGAAAAATACAGGGTCTCAGTGGGACTCTTGGAATCAAGGGTTAATATCTCCTGAGGGGGATTATTGAACAGTTTTTTTTTTAATCATATTTATGTGATTCAATCGGCTTATGTGTAGTGTTAACTGGGCTCGTGGCTTTTTAGAACATAACGGCCTTTCGAAGTGATGCAACCTTACTGGTGGGTGCGCTTTTTTGAACTGTATGGTTCACCTTGTGACCGGGTGTGTCTACGTTCTGGTCTCCCATTTCCGCATTGCTGACTGTGTGGCGACAGTGAATTCTAGTCCGCTGGTGTCTGGTTCATAGGAGGTGGTAAGTGCCCCAGCCATTGTGGGTGTCATGTGCCGTTTAAATTTGTTTTATATATAGTCCATTTTTTTGGTATCCTTTATCTAGTTATGGAACATCTGTGGAAATTAATCACAAAGAAAAGAGGGCGCCTCCTAGTGCAATATTGCAAGATAATAAACAAAAAATAGAATTTGTGCATGAAAAATACTCACAAAATAAGCAGCACCTATGTGCTGATTGGGGCAGGCTGGGGAATCACAGTGACCCAGCTACACTGATCCAGCAATTGGATGATGGAGCTTCAATGGAAACAAATGTAGAATCTGAACAAGAAATCAAAAGAGAGATGGGGGAGCACCTCCTAGTGCAATAATGTAATATAAATGGCACAAATGGACAAACTTGAAGATTGTATACTCCAATTGCTGGATCAGTGTAGCTGGGTCACTGTGATTCCCTAGCCTGCCCCAATCAGCACATAGGTGCTGCTTATTTTGTGAGTATTTTTCTTGCACAAATTCTATTTTTTGTTTATCTTGCAATATTGCACTAGGAGGCGCCCTCTTTTCTTTGTGATTAATTTCCACAGATGTTCAGTTGCTTTGTTTGTTATAAGAGGAGCTGCCCATCAAGCCTTCTATCAAGTGTGAATATCATACTACCAACCATACTTTGGACTTTACCAAAAGAATTTCTTAAGGATTTCAGGACTATTTTGAGTATCAGTACATGTTACATAGCTGAGGCCAAGTATCCAGCTAAGTTATTTCCACTAGGTGTATGTTTTGAGATTTATTATTGTTTTGTTGCACATCAAATGTTGTTAACTAAATAAAATATATATGAATAGCGCCCCCTACAGTTGGATACCTAGGTATCATCAACAGGTTTGTTTATCCAGTTATGGAGGATGCTGATGTTGAGTTTGTTCAACTTTCTGATTCAGATTCTTCGTCCTGTGATGAATACACCCCATTGACTCAGGTCAGTCAGTTATGTTCTTTAGGCTGTCCTAGAGCTCCTTGTTCCTCAGGCTCGGGGATTCAAGGGACTGCTGAGCCATCCGCCTCGGGGGGGGCCCTGTCCTCCGAGAGGCGAGTTACCTACTGCTCCCTACACTACTACACAAGGGTGGATTGTTCCCCCTGTAGGTTGTGGCACGTTTTCACTTTTACATACTTTTGGCGCTTGCTTGTCTACAAAAGTCCAGATGTTTATTTGCGATTGTGCTTGTGCCCGGTTGCCCCAGGTCTCTCAGCCTCTGAAGGGCATGTGCAGTTCCCTGCGGGTGCAACTGTTCCTGAGTGCTGTGCCTTTTTGTTGCAGGCTGGCTCGCCTTCGTGTTTTACTCAGGTTTTTGAGCTGTTTGGGGACCCTATCCTTCTTGGTTATGGGACTCATCAGTCTCCTCCTTCGAATGGCTCACCTCGTTAGACATGGGGGGATGAAGTAATCTCCTTTTAAGTCTTGTAATCGAGATCTTTCCCAGTTTTGTTGGAAGAACAGGGTTTCCGTTAGGCAGGTCCTGCCGATCTTTCTGTTCTTCTTGGGCGTTAACCCTCGGGTTGCCTGTTATTTTATTTTATCCGGTTAGGATGAATTTTATTTTTCTCCAACATAGGTGTGTCCGGTCCACGGCGTCATCCTTACTTGTGGGATATTCTCTTCCCCAACAGGAAATGGCAAAGAGCCCAGCAAAGCTGGTCACATGATCCCTCCTAGGCTCCGCCTACCCCAGTCATTCTCTTTGCCGTTGTACAGGCAACATCTCCACGGAGATGGCTTAGAGTTTTTTAGTGTTTAACTGTAGTTTTTTTTATTCAATCAAGAGTTTGTTATTTTAAAATAGTGCTGGTATGTACTATTTACTCTGAAACAGAAAAGAGATGAAGATTTCTGTTTGTAAGAGGAAAATGATTTTAGCAACTGTTACTAAAATCCATGGCTGTTCCACACAGGACTGTTGAGAGGAATTAACTTCAGTTGGGGGAACAGTGAGCAGTCTTTTGCTGCTTGAGGTATGACACATTCTAACAAGACGATGTAATGCTGGAAGCTGTCATTTTCCCTATGGGATCCGGTAAGCCATTTTTATTCAGACAGTAAATAAGGGCTTCACAAGGGCTTATTAAGACTGTAGACATTTTCTGGGCTAAATCGATTCATATATACACATATTTAGCCTTGAGGAATCATTTAATCTGGGTATTTTTGTAAAATAATATCGGCAGGCACTGTTTTAGACACCTTATTCTCTAGGGGCTTTCCCTAATCTTAGGCAGAGCCTCATTTTCGCGCCGGTATTGCGCACTTGTTTTTGAGAAGCATGACATGCAGTCGCATGTGTGAGGAGCTCTGATACATAGAAAAGACTTTCTGAAGGCGTCATTTGGTATCGTATTCCCCTTTGGGCTTGGTTGGGTCTCAGCAAAGCAGATACCAGGGACTGTAAAGGGGTTAAAGATAAAAACGGCTCCGGTTCCGTTATTTTAAGGGTTAAAGCTTCCAAATTTGGTGTGCAATACTTTTAAGGCTTTAAGACACTGTGGTGAAATTTTGGTGAATTTTGAACAATTCCTTCATACTTTTTCGCAATTGCAGTAATAAAGTGTGTTCAGTTTAAAATTTAAAGTGACAGTAACGGTTTTATTTTAAAACGTTTTTTGTACTTTGTTATCAAGTTTATGCCTGTTTAACATGTCTGAACTACCAGATAGACTGTGTTCTGAATGTGGGGAAGCCAAGGTTCCTTCTCATTTAAATAGATGTGATTTATGTGACACTGAAAATGATGCCCAAGATGATTCCTCAAGTGAGGGGAGTAAGCATGGTACTGCATCATTCCCTCCTTCGTCTACACCAGTCTTGCCCACTCAGGAGGCCCCTAGTACATCTAGCGCGCCAATACTCCTTACTATGCAACAATTAACGGCTGTAATGGATAATTCTATCAAAAACATTTTAGCCAAAATGCCCACTTATCAGCGCAAGCGCGACTGCTCTGTTTTAGATACTGAAGAGCATGGGGACGCTGATGATAATGGTTCTGAAATGCCCCTACACCAGTCTGAGGGGGCCAGGGAGGTTTTGTCTGAGGGAGAAATTTCAGATTCAGGGAAAATTTCTCAACAAGCTGAACCCGATGTGATTACATTTAAATTTAAGTTGGAACATCTCCGCGCTCTGCTTAAGGAGGTATTATCCACTCTGGATGATTGTGAGAATTTGATCATCCCAGAGAAACTATGTAAAATGGACAAGTTCCTAGAGGTCCCGGGGCTCCCAGAAGCTTTTCCTATACCCAAGCGGGTGGCGGACATTGTAAATAAAGAATGGGAAAGGCCCGGTATACCTTTCGTCCCTCCCCCCATATTTAAAAAATTGTTTCCTATGGTCGACCCCAGAAAGGACTTATGGCAGACAGTCCCCAAGGTCGAGGGAGCGGTTTCTACTTTAAACAAACGCACCACTATACCCATAGAAGATAGTTGTGCTTTCAAAGATCCTATGGATAAAAAATTAGAAGGTTTGCTTAAAAAGATGTTTGTTCAGCAAGGTTACCTTCTACAACCAATTTCATGCATTGTCCCTGTCACTACAGCCGCGTGTTTCTGGTTCGATGAGCTAGTAAAGGCGATCGATAGTGATTCTCCTCTTTATGAGGAGATTATGGACAGAATCCGTGCTCTCAAATTGGCCAATTCTTTCACCCTAGACGCCACTTTGCAATTGGCTAGGTTAGCGGCGAAAAATTCTGGGTTTGCTATTGTGGCGCGCAGAGCGCTTTGGTTGAAATCTTGGTCAGCGGATGCGTCTTCCAAGAACAAACTACTTAACATTCCTTTCAAGGGGAAAACGCTGTTTGGCCCTGACTTGAAAGAGATTATCTCTGATATCACTGGGGGTAAGGGCCACGCCCTTCCTCAGGATAGGTCTTTCAAGGCCAAAAATAAACCTAATTTTCGTCCCTTTCGTAGAAACGGACCAGCCCCAAGTGCTACGTCCTCTAAGCAAGAGGGTAATACTTCTCAAGCCAAGCCAGCCTGGAGACCAATGCAAGGCTGGAACAAGGGAAAGCAGGCCAAGAAACCTGCCACTGCTACCAAGACAGCATGAAATGTTGGCCCCCGATCCGGGACCGGATCTGGTGGGGGGCAGACTCTCTCTCTTTGCTCAGGCTTGGGCAAGAGATGTTCTGGATCCTTGGGCACTAGAAATAGTCTCCCAAGGTTATCTTCTGGAATTCAAGGGGCTTCCCCCAAGGGGGAGGTTCCACAGGTCTCAATTGTCTTCAGACCATATAAAGAGACAGGCATTCTTACATTGTGTAGAAGACCTGTTAAAAATGGGAGTGATTCATCCTGTTCCATTAGGAGAACAAGGGATGGGGTTCTACTCCAATCTGTTCATAGTTCCCAAAAAAGAGGGAACGTTCAGACCAATCTTAGATCTCAAGATCTTAAACAAGTTTCTCAAGGTTCCATCGTTCAAAATGGAAACCATTCGAACAATTCTTCCTTCCATCCAGGAAGGTCAATTCATGACCACGGTGGATTTAAAGGATGCGTATCTACATATTCCTATCCACAAGGAACATCATCGGTTCCTAAGGTTCGCATTCCTGGACAAGCATTACCAGTTTGTGGCGCTTCCTTTCGGATTAGCCACTGCTCCAAGGATTTTCACAAAGGTACTAGGGTCCCTTCTAGCGGTACTAAGACCAAGGGGCATTGCAGTAGTTCCTTACTTGGACGACATTCTGATTCAAGCGTCGTCCCTTCCTCAAGCAAAGGCTCACACGGACATAGTCCTGGCCTTTCTCAGATCTCACGGATGGAAAGTGAACGTGGAAAAGAGTTCTCTATCTCCGTCGACAAGGGTTCCCTTCTTGGGAACAATAATAGACTCCTTAGAAATGAGGATTTTTCTGACAGAGGCCAGAAAAACAAAACTTCTAAACTCTTGTCAAACACTTCATTCCGTTCCTCTTCCTTCCATAGCGCAGTGCATGGAAGTAATAGGTTTGATGGTAGCGGCAATGGACATAGTTCCTTTTGCGCGCATTCATCTAAGACCATTACAACTGTGCATGCTCAGTCAGTGGAATGGGGACTATACAGACTTGTCTCCGAAGATACAAGTAAATCAGAGGACCAGAGACTCACTCCGTTGGTGGCTGTCCCTGGACAACCTGTCACAAGGGATGACCTTCCGCAGACCAGAGTGGGTCATTGTCACGACCGACGCCAGTCTGATGGGCTGGGGCGCGGTCTGGGGACCCCTGAAAGCTCAGGGTCTTTGGTCTCGGGAAGAATCTCTTCTACCGATAAATATTCTGGAACTGAGAGCGATATTCAATGCTCTCAAGGCTTGGCCTCAGCTAGCAAAGGCCAAGTTCATACGGTTTCAATCAGACAACATGACGACTGTTGCGTACATCAACCATCAGGGGGGAACAAGGAGTTCCCTGGCGATGGAAGAAGTGACCAAAATCATTCAATGGGCGGAGACTCACTCCTGCCACCTGTCTGCAATCCACATCCCAGGAGTGGAAAATTGGGAAGCGGATTTTCTGAGTCGTCAGACATTACGTCCGGGGGAGTGGGAACTCCATCCGGAAATCTTTGCCCAAATTACTCAACTGTGGGGCATTCCAGACATGGATCTGATGGCCTCTCGTCAGAACTTCAAGGTTCCTTGCTACGGGTCCAGATCCAGGGATCCCAAGGCGACTCTAGTAGATGCACTAGTAGCACCTTGGACCTTCAAACTAGCTTATGTATTCCCGCCGTTTCCTCTCATCCCCAGGCTGGTAGCCAGGATCAATCAAGAGAGGGCGTCGGTGATCTTGATAGCTCCTGCGTGGCCACGCAGGACTTGGTATGCAGATCTGGTGAATATGTCATCGGCTCCACCATGGAAGCTACCTTTGAGACGAGACCTTCTTGTTCAAGGTCCGTTCGAACATCCGAATCTGGTCTCACTCCAGCTGACTGCTTGGAGATTGAACGCTTGATCTTATCAAAACGAGGGTTCTCAGATTCTGTTATTGATACTCTTGTTCAGGCCAGAAAGCCTGTAACTAGAAAAATTTACCACAAAATATGGAAAAAATATATCTGTTGGTGTGAATCTAAAGGATTCCCTTGGGACAAGGTAAAGATTCCTAAGATTCTATCCTTTCTTCAAGAAGGATTGGAGAAAGGATTATCTGCAAGTTCCTTGAAGGGACAGATTTCTGCCTTGTCTGTGTTACTTCACAAAAAGCTGGCAGCTGTGCCAGATGTTCAAGCCTTTGTTCAGGCTCTGGTTAGAATCAAGCCTGTTTACAAACCTTTGACTCCTCCTTGGAGTCTCAACTTAGTTCTTTCAGTTCTTCAGGGGGTTCCGTTTGAACCCTTACATTCCGTTGATATTAAGTTATTATCTTGGAAAGTTTTGTTTTTGGTTGCAATTTCTTCTGCTAGAAGAGTTTCAGAATTATCTGCTCTGCAGTGTTCTCCTCCTTATCTGGTGTTCCATGCAGATAAGGTGGTTTTACGTACTGAACCTGGTTTTCTTCCAAAAGTTGTTTCTAACAAAAACATTAACCAGGAGATAGTCGTGCCTTCTTTGTGTCCGAAACCAGTTTCGAAGAAGGAACGTTTGTTGCACAATTTGGATGTTGTTCGCGCTCTAAAATTCTATTTAGATGCTACAAAGGATTTTAGACAAACATCTTCCTTGTTTGTTGTTTATTCTGGTAAAAGGAGAGGTCAAAAAGCAACTGCTACCTCTCTCTCTTTTTGGATTAAAAGCATCATCAGATTGGCTTATGTGACTGCCGGACGGCAGCCTCCTGAAAGAATCACAGCTCATTCCACTAGGGCTGTGGCTTCCACATGGGCCTTCAAGAACGAGGCTTCTGTTGATCAGATATGTAGGGCAGCGACTTGGTCTTCACTGCACACTTTTACCAAATTTTACAAGTTTGATACTTTTGCTTCTTCTGAGGCTATTTTTGGGAGAAAGGTTTTGCAAGCCGTGGTGCCTTCCATCTAGGTGATCTGATTTGCTCCCTCCCATCATCCGTGTCCTAAAGCTTTGGTATTGGTTCCCACAAGTAAGGATGACGCCGTGGACCGGACACACCTATGTTGGAGAAAACAGAATTTATTTTTACCTGATAAATTACTTTCTCCAACGGTGTGTCCGGTCCACGGCCCGCCCTGGTTTTTTAATCAGGTCTGATAATTTATTTTCTTTAACTACAGTCACCATGGTATCATATGGTTTCTCCTATGCAAATATTCCTCCTTAACGTCGGTCGAATGACTGGGATAGGCGGAGCCTAGGAGGGATCATGTGACCAGCTTTGCTGGGCTCTTTGCCATTTCCTGTTGGGGAGGAGAATATCCCACAAGTAAGGATGACGCCGTGGACCGGACACACCGTTGGAGAAAGTAATTTATCAGGTAAACATAAATTCTGTTTCTTTTTCATACTATGTTTACTGCGGGAACTTAACAATCTCTGGGATCGATACTTGCCGTTTGCTTCTGCAGAAGCTGTTCGGGACACTTTAGTCCCATGTTTGTCTGTTTTTTTTCCTCCCTCTCTGAGGGCGGATTTAGCCAGCTTGGGGTGCCAAGTGCTCTTAACATTATTTATGTTCTTTGTGAGGCCCGGGCTTCTTGTCCTGATCTTCCATTTCTCGAGGGTTTTACTCTGCATTTTCTCTTTGTGGATCCCGCTGTGGGATGTTACCGGACCTTATGATCCTAGGACTGTCCGGGGGTTCCAGTTTCCGGGGTACTTGGGCTTAACCCTTGTTCTGGCTGTTCTGTTTTACAACTTGGCCAGATTTACTGAGAGCTGGGGCTCCTTGGGGCTGATCTTGTGCTGGAGGATACGGTTCCCTTGGGACAGCCAACTGACGTGACCTGAATGGTGGGCTTTCCTGCCTAGCAAACGGAAGGTTTACAGTTGCTCAGCTGTCACTTTTGCGCCTGGTATGTGTGCTATCATGATGGTGTTTTAAGGGGTTCTTCCGTGTTGGTCAGTGACGTGGCCTTATGTCCTCTCGTTTCCTCTTACGACTTCCTGTCTTATGGGCAGGTGTTTATCTGGTTTGGGGATTGGTCTTCTCTTTTAGTTGTTCCTGTCCATCTGGGGAGCTGCTGGCTCCGCATTGAGACTTAATCAGGTGGCCTTGCTAGATCTCCTTAGGTCTATAGCCTGCTCTATTGTCTTTAGGTTGAAGTGGCTGTGTCTATTCTTCCGACCCTTTTCGGGGCCGGTCTTGGGGTTCCTTTCGGTTCCCTTGCTTTCAGATCTGCCATTGCTTGGGCTGGTCCAGCTAGGTGTAGGATCTGAGATCTGATGTTCATGCTCAGGTCTTGGGGGTGACAGTGGACCTTGTTTTTTAGAGTTTCTGTGCCTCTCCCCCTTTGAGATCTCTGCGTAGGCTTGGCGGCCTGGATTGCTTAGAGGTTGGTCAATCTATGTCTTGGAGGTTGGGCAGTCTGCTACTTTGTGCGGCCGATCATTCCTTACGGATAGTGTTTTCTCTGTGTCTTCCTATGGATGGGGTTTTTTCCTTTATGGATTTTGCTGTACCTTTTGGGTATCCCTTTGGCTTACCCTTGTTCTCTACCTTTTGTGGATTTTGGTACTGTACTAGTAAGGGTTGTGTTGGGAACGACTGCTGGGCAACGGTTCTCTTGGGGGAGTGTTGGCTCAGTGAGTCTGCTTGCGGTCTCTAGTTAGACTTTTGGACTATCTGCGGGTTAGTGTCCTTGGGGCCTTTTTTTGAATGAATATAAATATCTATCTATCTATATAATATATATCAGCAGCAAAAATAGATTGATTCACCAGAGGCTCAGATTATGGTTAGCATTTTTTAGTAATTTTATTTTTATTAAAAAAGGGACATGAAACCCACATTTCTCTTGTAAGATGTATCGAGTCCACGGATTCATCCATACTTGTGGGATATTCTCCTTCCCTACAGGAAGTGGCAAAGAGAGCACCCACAGCAGAGCTGTCTATATAGCTCCTCCCTTAGCTCCACCCGCCAGTCATTCTCTTTTCCTACTCTAAGTACTAGGAAGGGCAGAGTGAGTGTGGTGACAAAAATAGTTTTTTATTTCTAGAAAAGGCTGGCAATATCCCCATGAGGGAAGGGTAAGCTGTATTCAAACACTTGATAGGAATTCCAGCTTCCATGAAGGGCTCATTAGTTACTGGTGACACTGATGGGAAAAAACTTTTTTGTTTATTTAGAAAAGTTGCAATTATAACGTTTTTTGGAGGGACTTTAAGGGGTCATTGTGGCTTGTTTTAGGGATTTTTAACCCACATGGCTAGTTTATGAAACAATCTGTTGTGTTTCTGATAGGCCTCAAAACATTGAGTGAGGTGGGAGGGGCCTATTTTCACGCCTCAGTTGAGCAGTTTCTTTTCTTCTGAGACATCTAACTGCTTCTCCAGAGGCTCCTGTTGTGTTTGAGGACTGTAAAATAAGTTTTTTTTCCCTACAAATTGTTCCTAAAGGGCAGGTAGGCGCCACAGCAGAGCTGTGGCAAGGTGCTGAACGTTTTTTTGCCGGTTTTGACGTTTTTTCAATCCGGTTTTTCCATTAAGGGATTAATTGTTTATTTGCATAGCTGTGCAAAGCTACCAAGGCTGTATGATACTACTGTAAAAATTTCGTTGAGTTTACTGCTTTTTTACACTGTTTTGCAGAATTTGTGCAGCTTTTTTTCTCTTAAAGGCACAGTACCGTTTTATTTCTAAGTGTTATTTGCTTTGATTAAAGTGTTTTCCAAGCTTGCTTATTACATTACTAGCCTGTTTAACATGTCTGACACCAAGGAAAATCCTTGTTCAATGTGTTTAGAAGCCATTGTGGAACCCCCTCTTAGAATGTGTCCCAATTGTACTGATATGTCTATAAACTATAAAGAACATATTTTAGCACTTAAAATAGAGCAATAGATTATTCTCAGTCAGAAGTACATGAGGGTTCGCCATCTAGCTCTCCCCAAGTGTCACAACCAGTAACGCCCGCACAAGTGACGCCAAGTTACCTCTAGTGCGTCGAATTCATTTACTTTACAAGACATAGCCACAGTTATGAATACAACCCTCAAAGAGGTTTTATCCAAACTGCCTTGTTTACAAGGAAAGCAGGACAGCTCTGGGTTAAGAACAAATCCTGAGCCGTCTGACGCTTTAGTAGCCATATCTGATATACCCTCACAATGTTCTAAAGTAGGGGTAAGGGATTTGTTATCTGAGGGAGAAATTTCTGATTCAGGAAAGACGCTCCCTCAGACAGATTCTGATATGACGGCCTTTAAATTTAAGCTTGGACACTTCCGCTTATTGCTCAGGGAGGTATTAGCGACTCTAGATGATTGTGACCATATAGTGGTCCCAGAGAAGTTGTGTAAAATGGACAAATAATTAGAGGTTCCTGTTTACACTGATGTTTTTCCAGTCCCTAAGAGGATTGTGAATATTATTGCTAAGGAGTGGGATAGACCAGGTATTCCGTTCACTCCCCCTCCTGTTTTTAAGAAAATGTTTCCCATATCTGACACCATGCGGGACTTGTGGCAGACAGTTCCTAAGGTGGAGGGAGCTATTTCTACTCTGTCTAAGCGTACAACTATATCTATAGAAGACAGTTGTGCTGTCAAAGATCCTATGGATAAAAAATTAGAGGGTCTCCTGAAGAAAATGTTTGTTCATCAAGGTTTTCTTCTCCAACCTATTGCGTGCATTGTTCCTGTAACTACTGCAGCTGCTTTCTGGTTCGAGGCTCTAGAAGAGGCTCTTCAGATGGAGACTCCATTAGAGGAGATTATAGACAGAATTAAGGCCCTTAAATTGGCTAATTCTTTCATTACAGATGCCACATTCCAACTGGCTAAATTGGCGGCAAAGAATTCAGGTTTTGCCATTTTAGCACGCAGGGCGTTATGGCTTAAGTCCTGGTCTGCTGATGTATCATCGAAATCTAAACTTTTGAACATCCCTTTCAAAGGAAAGACCCTATTCGGGCCTGAACTGAAAGAGATTATTTCAGACATCACTGGAGGGAAAGGCCATGCCCTCCCTCAGGATAGAACAAATAAAATGAGGACCAAACAAAATAATTTTCGTTCCTTTTGGAACTTCAAGGGGGGTCCCGCTTCAGCTTCCCCTGCTGCAAAGCAAGAGGGGAATTTTGCCCAATCCAAGTCAGTCTGGAGACCTAACCAGGCTTAGAAAAACGGTAAACAGGCCAAGAAGCCTGCAGCTGCCTCTAAGACAGCATGAAGGGGTAGCCCCCGATCCGGGACCGGATCTAGTAGGGGGCAGACTCTCTCTCTTCGCTCAGGCTTGGGCAAGAGATATTCACGATTCCTGGGCTTTAGAAATTATGTCCCAGGGATATCTTCTGGACTTCAAAGACTCCCCTCCAAGGGGGAGATTTCACATTTCTCGATTGTCTGTAAACCAGACAAAGAGAGAGGCGTTCTTACGCTGTGTAGAAGACCTACATACCATGGGAGTGATCCGCCCAGTTCCAAAAGAGGAACAAGGGCTAGGGTTTTACTCAAACCTGTTTGTGGTTCCCAAAAAAGAGGGAACTTTCAGACCAATATTGGATCTCAAAATTCTAAACAAATTCCTCAAAGTACCATCATTCAAGATGGAGACTATTCAGACTATTCTACCTCTGATCCAGGAGGGTCAATATATGACTACCGTGGACTTAAAGAATGCGTATCTACACATCCCTATTTACAGAGATCATCATCAATTCCTCAGATTTGCCTTTATAGACAGGCATTACCAGTTTGTGGCCCTTCCCTTCGGGTTGGCCACGGCTCCCAGAATTTTCACAAAGGTGCTAGGGTCCCTCCTGGCGGTTCTAAGACCGCAGGGCATAGCAGTGGCACCTAATCTAGACGACATCTTAATTCAGGCGTCGACTTTCCAGCTAGCCAAGTCTCACACGGACATCGTGTTGGCTTTTCTGAGATCTCACGGGTGGAAGGTGATCATAAAGAAGAGTTCTCTCGTCCCTCTCACAAGAATTTCCTTCCTAGGGACTCTGATAGACTCTGTAGAAATGAAAATATTTCTGACGGAGGTCAGAAAATCAAAACTCTTAAACACTTGCCGAGCTCTTCATTCCATTCCTCGGCCATCAGTGGCTCAGTGTATGGAGGTAATCGGACTCATGGTAGCAGCAATGGACATAGTTCCTTTTGCCCGCCTACACCTCAGACCACTGCAACTATGCATGCTCAAACAGTGGAATGGGGATTATGCAGATTTATCTCCTCAACTGCATCTGGACCAGGAGACCAGAGATTCTCTTCTCTGGTGGTTGTCTCAGGACCACCTGTCTCAGGGAATGTGTTTCCGCAGGCCAGAGTGGCTCATTGTAACAACAGATGCCAGACTGCTAGGCTGGGGTGCAGTCTGGAACTCCCTGAAAGCACATGGCTTATGGTCTCGGGAGGAAACTCTCATCCCGATAAACATTCTAGAACTGAGAGCGATATTCAATGCGCTTCAGGCGTGGCCTCAGCTTGCTGCGGCCAAATTCATCAGATTTCAGTCGGACAACATCACGACTGTTGCTTATATCAATCATCAAGGAGGAACAAGGAGTTCTCTAGCGATGATGGAGGTAACCAAAATAATCCGATGGGCAGAGGATCACTCTTGCCATCTCTCAGCAAGCCATATCCCAAGGGTAGAGAATTGGGAGGCGGATTGCCTTAGTCGTCAGACTTTTCATCCGGGGGAGTGGGAACTCCATCCGGAGGTATTTGCCCAGCTGACTCAGCTATGGGGCACACCAGAATTGGATCTGATGGCGTCCCGTCAGAATGCCAAACTTCCTCGTTACGGGTCCAGGTCCCGGGATCCCCAGGCGGTACTGATAGATGCTCTAGCAGTGCCTTGGTCCTTCAATCTGGCCTATGTATTTGCAACGTTTCCTCTCCTCCCACGTCTGGTTGCTAGAATCAAGCAGGAGAGAGCTTCTGTGATTCTGATAGCACCTGCGTGGCCACGCAGGACGTGGTATGCAGACCTAGTGGACATGTCCTCGGTTCTACCGTGGACTCTGCATCCAAATCTAATTTCTCTGCGTCTGACTGCTTGGAGATTGAACGCCTGATTTCTATCAAAGCGTGATTTCTCTGAGTCAGTCATTGATACCCTGATTCAGGCTAGAAAGCCTGTCACCAGGAAGATCTATCATAATATCATTTGGCGCAAATATCTCTATTGGTGTGAATCCAAAGGTTACTCATGGAGTAAGATTAGGAGTAAGATTAGGATTCCCAGAATATTGTCTTTTCTCCAAGAAGGATTGGAGAAGGGATTATCAATTAGTTCCCTAAAAGGACAAATATCTGCTTTGTCTATTCTGTTACACAAACGTCTGGCAGATGTCCCAGATGTTCAAGCATTTAGTCAGGCCTTGGTCAGGATCAAGCCTGTATTTAAACCTGTTGCTCCGCCATGGAGTCTAAACTTAGTTCTTAAACTTTTTCAAGGGGTTCTGTTTGAACCTATGCATTCCATATATATTAAGCTTCTATCTTGGAAAGTTTTGTTTTTAGTAGCTATCTCTTCGGCTCGAAGAGTTTCTGAGTTATCAGCTTTACAGTGTGATTCACCTTACTTGCAGATAAGGTGGTTTTGCGTACCAAAACCTGGTTTTCTTCCTAAGGTTGTTTCTAATAGGAATATCAATCAGGAGATTGTTGTTCCTTCACTGTGTCCTAATCCTTCATAAAAGAAGGAACATCTGTTGCACAATCTTGATGTGGTTCGTGCTTTAAAGTTCTACTTACAAGTAACGAAAGATTTCCGTCAAACATCTTCATTGTTTGTTGTTTATTCTGGTAAACGGAGAGGTCAAAAGGCTACAGCTACCTCTTTCCTTTTGGCTGGAAAGCATCATCCGTTTGGCTTATGAGACTGCTAGCCAGCAGCCTCCTGAAAGAATTACTGCTCATTCTACTAGAGCTGTGGCTTCCACATGGGCTTTTAAAAATGAGGCTTCTGTTGAACAGATTTGTAAGGCGGCGACTTGGTCTTCACTTCATACTTTTTCCAAATTTTCCAAATTCGATACTTTTGCTTCTTCAGAGGCAATTTTTGGGAGAAAGGTTCTACAAGCAGTGGTGCCTTCCGTCTAGGTACCTGTCTTGTCCCTCCCTTATCCGTGTCCTAAAGCTTTAGTATTGGTATCCCACAAGTATGGATGAATCCGTGGACTCGAAACATCTTACAAGAGAAAACATAATTTATGCTTACCTGATAAATTTTTTCTCTTGTGATGTATAGAGTCCACGGCCCGCCCTGTTTATTAAGACAGGCAATATATTTTTATGTAAAACTTCAGTCACCACTGCACCCTATAGTTTCTTCTTTTTCTTCCTAGCCTTCGGTCGAATGACTGGGGGGTGGAGCTAAGGGAAGAGCTATATAGACAGCTCTGCTGTGGGTGCTCTCTTTGCCACTTCCTGTAGGGAAGGAGAATATCCCACAAGTATGGATAATCCGTGGACTCGATACATCCGAAGAGAAATACATTTAGCAGGTAAGCATAAATTATGTTTTTTTCTTTCATGATTTAGAAAGAGCATATGATTTTAAACAACTTTCTTATTTACTTCTATCTAATTTGCTTCATTCTCTTGATATCCTTTGTTGAAAAGCATTGATTGGCTCACCCATTGCTATTTCTTCAACAAAGGATATCTAAAGAATGAAACAAATTAGATAATATAAGTACATTGGAAAGTTGTTTAAAATTATATTCTCTATCTGAATCATGAAAGACAAAAATTGGGTTTAATGTTCCTTTAAGGTATGTACATTGTTTTTTGTTTATTTTTTTTTGTATTTAGACATTGTTATTGCAAACTAAACCCAATTCTTTTTTCTTTCATGATTCAGATAGAGCAGCAATTTTAAGCAATTTTCTAATTTACTCCTATTATCAATGTTTCCTTTTTCTCTTGCTATCTTTAATTGCTGGCCTATTTTTGGTTCAGCACCTGGGTAGTGCTTGCTGATTGGTGGCTACATTTAGCACCAGTCAGCAAGTGCTACCCAGGTGCTGAACCAACAATGGGCCGGGTCTGTCTACCCTACCTACCTAAATGTATGAAGAGGTAGTATTTCTACATAGTAGTTTTTTTTATTTTCTTGCAAAAGTCCTTTACTGCACATGGGCATTAAACTGTTTGATGATTGCAGTGTTCTTCCCCAGGACCCTTTTAAGGGGTTCACCACCTGGCTGATTTTACTAATCACCAGGCTAAAATCTTACCAAATATGAAGCTACAATTAGCTAATATTAAAATGTTATCATCATTAAATACATTTATGCTAAATTATGCAATTAATTTGTGTTTTGGATAGCAGAAAAGTTATATTAGAAAATCTTACACTGCCTCCACCCGACTACTTCTTAATGCCAGCTGGCTGGCAAAACTTCCTGTGTAGAACACTGGATTGTGTAAATTGGAAGTGCACACTTTAGACTTTAGACGTGACACATATCTATCCCTGGTCTCTGCAAAGGTTTTAAGTTAATTATATGCAAAACAATGAAGCGATTGTTGCCAAAATTACAGCGACTAGCTGCTCCAAATAAATCAAGTGGTCGGTTGATTTTGCCTACTAAAAAAAAATCTTGCAGCACACAAAGTGTTAATAAATGTAGCTATTTTAACTTAAAGCAAGACGGCAGACAAATCTTGTAATTGCTTTGTTTAACAAGGAATGGCTGTTACAGGGATATTGAGAGAGAAAGTTCTGAGGATACCACGTGCTGCTGGGAGTGGTGGTTGGGATACAGATTTTTATGACACAGCTAGTCCCTCATGCACAGCTTGGGATACAGTACGTCAGGCTGGGAGGCTGAGATTTGGCAAAAACAGAAGTGAACAGCGTAATTGGAGAGACTTGAGGGGAGAAGCCTTTAAGCAGGGAGAGACCTATTGGCAACATACTCTGCATCCTGTATACTCCTTTTACATTTGTGTTGTCACTTCACGCTAACCACTGAGTACAGGCTGGCTAGCTGTACACCTTGGTTTGATGAGGGGTTTGGTTTATACACAGGAAATATTTGGGGATGCTAACTGTTGACATATGGCAGAGTTTTGGGATGCCAGCTGCTGGCATATAGCAGTATTTGGAGATGCCAGACACTGGCATATGGTAGTATCTATGGATGCCAGTCACTATGATATGGCAGTATTTGAGGATGACAGCTGTTGACATTATGGCAGTTTTTGTGAAAACCCTCTCTGGCTAGGACTAAGCGTTCAATCTCCACGCAGTCAACCTCAGAGAATGTAGACATTGATGAACAAAGAGACCTTGGTCAGCAAATCCCTGCAACAAGGTAACTTCCACGGAGGAGATAATGACATCCCCACTAGTCCGCAAACCATATCCTTAGTGGCTAAGACGAAGCAATCAGTATCACTGACGCCTGCTTGATTTGAACCACAACACTAGGAAGTAGTGGTAACGACCGGAAAAGATAAATTAGATTGAACCTCCAAGGCACCGCTAATGCATCTGTTAGCTCCGCCTGAGGATCCCTGTGCCTCGTCCCATATCTTGGTAGCTTGGTATTGAGACTGAAAGGATTGTCTGCCGAGGAAATCCGCTTCCCAGTTGTCCACACCCGGAATGTGTATCGCCGACAGTGAAAAAATGTGGGTCTCCGCCCACTCCAGAATCCGAGATACTTCCCTCATAGCTAGGGAGCTTCTCGCTCACCCCTGATGGTTGATGTAAGCCACAGAGGATATAATGTCTGATTGGAATCTGATAAACTTGGACGAACCCAGCAGAGACCAAGCCTTCAGAACATCGTATATTGCCCAAAGTTCCACAATGCGATTGGGAAGGAGCTTTTCCCCCTGAGTCCTTAGGCCCTGTGCCTTCCTGGCACACCAAACAGCTCCCCATCTTGACACTCTTGCAAACTTAGTCACAATTACCCAGGGTGGTCTTGAGATGGACCAGACAAAAACACCAAGTGAGCGATTCTCTTGATCGGTTGTCCAGAGAAATCTGTTGAGACAGAACTGAACGATCGCCGTTCCACGGCTTCAGCATGCACAGTTGCAACAGTCTGAGATGAAACCTGGTAAAGGAAATGATGTCCATGTTGGACACCATGAGACCAATCACCAAGCCACATATGGCCCTAAGGAGGTCTGGAGGGCAAGAAATGTTGAAACTAGCTTGCAACATCTCTGGACTGATAGACTCCATAGACATGAGAATATTTCTATTATAGTACCCGATAATTCTACCCTGGTACTTGATACAA
Organism: Bombina bombina; assembly: GCF_027579735.1. NCBI lineage: Eukaryota > Metazoa > Chordata > Amphibia > Anura > Bombinatoridae > Bombina > Bombina bombina. The sequence goes on from NC_069500.1 coordinate 14,949,846, forward strand.
GATAACTCTCTCTAGAGTTATCTTCCATCCATGGGATCGAAGAAGACAAAGGAGAGATTCCGAATGGTCCACTCTTTGAAAAATTTCTTGGAGCCGCTAGACCAAACGGAAGATCAATAAACTGGAAGTGCTTGTCCAGGAACGCAAACCTTAGGAACTGGAAGTGATCCTTGAGGATTGGTACGTGAAGGGAGCATCCTTCAGATCTATCGTGGTCATGAACTGCCCTTCCCGACCGAGGGGAAGAATGGACCTATTGTCTCCCTCTTGAACGAAGGGACATTTTAAAAAACCTGTTTAAGTACTTTAGGTCCAAATCGGACGGAAAGTTCCCTCCTTCTTTGGGACCACGAAAAGGTTTGAATAGTATCCTAAACCTCTCACTGCGATAGGCACCGGGACAATAACTCCTAAGAGGACAGATCCCGTACGCCCCCCAGAAAGGCTTCCCTACTTTCTAGTCAGGAAGATAGGAGAGAGAGGAGGAAACTGCCCTTGGGGCTGATACTTGGAAATTATCTTTAACTCTGAGCTATGACCTCCAGGACCCATGGATCCTGCACTTTCCTGAACCAAACGACTGAAAAGCGACAGTCTGCCCCCTACACGATCCAGAAGAAGACCGGGGACCGCCCATTCATGCCAACTTAGACTCGGCAGGCTTCTTGCTCTGCTTGGATTTATTCCAGAACTGAACCGGCTTCCAAGAGCTCTTGGTTTGCTCAGGCTTAGCAGAGGACTGCTGACATGGGCTTTATCAGAACAAAAAGAACGAAAATTGTTCATATTCTCTTGCGATAGGAGGGCACCCTTGCCCCCTGAGACCGTGGAGATAATTGAGTCCAGGCATGGACCAAACAAAATCATTTCCTTAAAGGTGAGGGTAAGAAGTCTAGACTTAGAAGTCATATCCGCAGGCCATGACTTCAGCCAGAGCCCGACGGGCCTGAACAGAAAAAGCATTCAGGCGAATAATCTGCATAATAGCATCACAGATAAAAGAATTAGCAGCCCTCAAGGCCGTAAATCTTTCCTGAGAAACGCCTATAAGGAGTCAGACCAAAAGGTAGTTTCTCCAGCAACCGTGGCAACAGCCGCCGCCGGTTGAAATAAATATCCCGTATTTTGAAACATCTTTCTTAACAGAGTTTCCATTCTTTATCCATGGGCTCTTTTTAAACGAAGAGCTATCCTCAAGCGGGATAGTATAGGTTTAGCAAGGGTGAAGATAGCGCCATCCTCTTTGAGGGACGGAACCTCACAACTCCATTGAGAGTTCAGGACCGGAAACAATTTGTTAAAGGGAGAAGAGGGGAACAAGTAATCTAATCATGTCCCGTTCAATCTTAATAATGTTTGCCATCTAACAGTCAGGAAGGCTAAGGTACCACCCTCTCCTCAAACTTTATCCAATATAGGAATTAAAGGTTCATCAGGCAATTTGACCAATGGAACCTCTGAATTCGCCAAAAACTTCCTTTAGAAGAAAGTGCACATTCCTAAAACTAAAGTCTAGTTCCTCTGCAGCCGGAGGTGAAGAGCAGCAGACTCCGACCCAGAATGTTCATACTCTGAAGTCTCAGAAAAACTTCATCCTCTGATAACCCTATCAGTTAAATCCAATAAATTATCCGATGTACTTTGGGAAGGAGTGCAATAAGTAACCTTTCGCTTGCGCTAGCAGGGCGAGGTAAAGCATTAAAGGCGGCAGGCACCACCATCTGAACTGCGCAGTAACGTCTGGTGAGAAAATGGCCCCCTCCAGATGGAGGATCAGCAATGCTACGGGAAACTGCATGTGTAGGGAGATAAGAATGTAGGTCATGCACCTCACTGGACGACAACTACTCAGAGTTGGACGGCTCAGTGATATCAAACATGTTTGATATCACATTATCAAGGCATATGGAACATAATTGAGAGGGCGGTTAACTAAGGCCTCCTCACAAAATAAACAGGAATTACTCTTTAGGAATAGAGGGAGTGCCCTCCAAGTAACAGAAATAAAACATCTTATTGTATATATATAAAAAAAAAACAAAAAACACCTTTTATATTCCTATGGCTGGGACACTACCCACCTCCCATGACCCAGACAGTACAGAGATTTAACTCCTCTCTGATAGACACCCGGTCAGGAAGAGGGAAATAAACATATAGTGCACAGTGCAGGACCGTCCCTGTTATGAGAAAAAGCTTGCCAAGCTTGTAAGCTGCATGGCTCTCAAAGTGAAAGTGAAACCTGTTTATTACATAACAGCCTATGAGCCCATAACATCTCACACATAAAGGCAGCATAAAATCATATAAAGATATAAGATTATTCCCCACTGTTCAATAATCCCCCTCAGGAGATATTAACCCTTGATTCTATACAGCTAAAAGGAGTCACACTGTGACCCTGTCTTCTTGCGTTATCATACATGTATAAAAAATGAAACAATCTTGCCAGAATATATGCCGTGTGACAGATAGTAACATCGCTTCTGACATGGACTTGAGTGAAGAAAGAAAGCAGGCAGCAGAACTCGTCAGTGCTGATTGCTTATGGAGCTGTTAATATGAGTCGGATGGTTTTGCAGAAAGACTATCCCTGCATCTCCGGACTCTAACTTTCATCCAAACTCTCACTGAGAGGCTGACAGGACTACTTAAAACTCCAGTCCCATCTCGAAGAGTACTACCCTCCATAAAAGACTACTCCGAAATCTTCTGACACTTCTCTGCCAACTTCCTGTGACGAAAGGCATAGAATGACTGGGGGATGAGGGAAGTGGCGGGGAGGTATTTATCCTTTGGCTGTAGTGTCTTTGCTCCTCCTGGTGTCCAGGTTCTGTATTTTCCAAAAGTAATGAATGCAGCTGTGGCCTCTCCCTGTTAAAAAGGAAAACCAGCCTATAATAAATGTCACCATACTGCGTACATATGACATGTTACTCATTGTAAGCCTGGTTGTGTTTATAGGTCCAGCATCGTCAGTCAGGACAGATCATGGTGCTGAAAATGAACAAGATGATGAGTAATCGGGCAAATATGTTACGGGAGGTGCAGCTGATGAACAGATTGTGTCACCCCAACATACTGAGGTAACAATCAGCTTGTTCTTATACCCCATCACCCCTCCAATATATTAGACTATCTTTTTGCATGATATCCTTGTGTATATTTCCACACACACACTCAGACATATGCCCTCACTCTCGGACACACACACATGCCCTCACTGACATACGCCCTCACTCTCGGGGACACACACTCACTCGCTGACATCTTCCCTCACTCTCTGATACACACACATACTCACTGACATACGCCCTCACTCTCGGACAAACAAACTCATTTACTGACATACTCTCTCATTCTCTGACAAAAACATTCTCACTCACTGACATACGCCCTCACTCTTGGACACACAAACACGCTCACTCACAGACATACTCCCTCACTCTCAGACACACACACTGACTGACTTACATATGTCCTCACTCTCGGACACACAAACTCACTCACTGACATACTCCCCTCATTCTCGGACACACAAACACACTCACTCACTGACATACTTCCTCACTCTATGACACACACACATACTTCCTCACTGACTTACGCTCTCACTCTCGGACACACTCACTGGAATACGCCCTCACTCTCAGACACACTAACTCACTGACATACTCCCTCACTCTCTGACCCACACACATACTCCCTCACTGACATACTCTCTCTCTGAGACACACACACACACACACACATACTCACTGACATACGCCCTCACTCTCGGACACACAAACACACTCACTCACAGACATACTCCCTCACTCTCGGACACACTCACTCACTAACATACTCCCTCACTCTCAGACACACAGACACACTCACTCACTGACATACTTCCTCACTCTCGGACACACAAACACACTCACTCACTGACATACTCCCTCACTCTATGACACACTCACTGGAATACACCCTCACTCTCAGACACACTAACTCACTCACTGACATACTCCCTCACTTACTGACATACTCCCTCACTCTCTGACCCACACACAAACTCACTCTATGACACACACACACACTCCCTCACTGACATACTTCCTCACTCTCGGACATACTCACTGGAATACACCCTCACTCTCAGACACACTAACTCCCTCACTGACATACCCCCTCACTCTCGGACATACTCACTCACTCACTGACATACTCCCTCACTCTCTGACCCACACACATACTCCTTTACTGACATACCCCCTCACTCTCGGACATACTCACTCACTCACTGACATACTCCCTCACTCTCTGACCCACACACATACTCCCTCACTGACATACACCCTCACTCTCTGACACACAAACACACTCACTCACTGACATACACCCTCACTCTCGGACACACAAACACACTCACCCACTGACATACGCCCTCACTCTCGGACACACTCACTGACATACTCCCTCACTCTCTGACACACACACATACTCACTGACATACGCCCTCACTCTCGGACACACCAACACTCACTCCTTCGATCAGCTCAGGATCTCATCCTCTCCTCCTCTCTTGTTACTTCCTCACATTCCCGTCTACAGGACTTCTCCAGACTGGCCCCCATCTTGTGGAACTCCCTGCCTCGCTCCACAAGACTCTCCCCTAGTTTTAACAGCTTCAAGCGCTCCCTAAAAACTCTACTATTCAGGGATGCATACAACCAACACTAACCTTTCCTAACTCCATTGCTTTCCCCTTGAACCCCTTAGACTGTAAGCCTATGAGCCCAGCTGTTTGCAGATCGCCTTCATAAGAGCCGACTACAACAGTGAAACTCTCGGCAGGGCCCTCTACCCACTTGATCCCTGCAAAAGCTATCCTGTATATTGACTATGTTTACAACGCTGCATAATCATACTCCCTCACTCTCGGACACACAGACACACTCACTCACTGACATACTCCCTCACTCTCTGACACACAAAAACACTCACGGTCATACGCCTTCACGAATCGGACACACAAACACACTCACTCATTGACATACGCGCTCACTCTTGGACACACACATACACAAAGCTGCACACACTCTGTGTTTTCCATTGCTATGTTAATTTATTTTCTCTTGTTTTCAGATTTATGGGCGTCTGCGTACATCAGGGCCAGCTTCATGCCTTGACGGAGGTGAGAAGCTGTAAAGCTTTTTTGCTGAATGAAAGATGTGCAACATAGAAATAATGACTGTTTAATTTATTTTTTCAGTTGATTTGTTTTTATCTCAACACATTTTAGATTTTTTTTAATTTAAAGTGAATTTAAATTTCTCTTGTAAGGTGTAATCCAGTCCACGGGTTCATCCATTACTTGTGGCATATTCTCCTTCCCAACAGGAAGTTGCAAGAGGACACCCACAGCAGAGCTGTCTATATAGCTCCTCCCCTAACTGCCACCCCCAGTCATTCTCTTGCAACTCTCGACAAGAAAGGAAGTATCAAGAGATATGTGGTGACTTAGTGACCCCATTGTGGTTCCAGAGAAATTGTGTAAAATAGACAAATACTTTGCAGTACCTGTTTACACCGATGTTTTTCCAGTCCCTAAGAGGTTTTCGGAAATTATTACTAAGGAATGGGATAGACCAGGAGTGCCGTTCTCTCCCCCTCCTGCTTTTAAAAAGATGTTTCCCATAGATGCCACCATACGGGATTCGTGGCAGACGGTTCCTAAGGTGGAGGGAGCAGTCTCCACCCTAGCTAAGCGTACAACTATCCCCGTCGAGGATAGTTGTGCTTTCCTAGATCCTATGGATAAAAAATTGGAGGGTCTCCTTAAGAAAATTTTTTATACATCAAGGTTTTATTCTCCAGCCTCTTGCATGCATTGCCCCAGTTACTGCTGCAGCGGCTTTTGGGTTTGAGTCTCTTGAGGAGGCTCTACATGTGGAGACCCCGTTAGACAATATTCTAGACAGGATTAAAGCTCTTAAGTTAGCTTACTCCTTTATTTCTGACGCCATTTTTCATTTAGCCAAGCTAACGGCTAAGAATTCAGGTTTTGCCATTTTGGCATGTAGGGCGCTATGGCTTAAGTCCTGGTCAGCAGACGTTACTTCAAAGTCTAAGCTTCTTAACATCCCCTTCAAGGGACAGACCCTATTCGGGCCCGGTCTGAAGGAGATCATTTCTGATATTACTGGAGGAAAAGGTCACGCCCTTCCTCAGGATAGGTCCAATAAGTTAAGCACCAAACAGAATAATTTTCTGAAGAGAGAAATTTCGCCCAGTCCAAACCAGTCTGGAGACCTAAACAGGCTTGGAATAAGGGGAAGCAGGCCAAGAAACCTGCGGCTGCCTCTAAGACAGCATGAAGGAGTAGCCCCCGATCCGGGACCGGATCTAGTGGGGGGCACACTCTCTCTCTTTGCCCAGGCTTGGGCAAGAGACGTCCAGGATCCCTGGGCATTAGAGATTGTTTCCCAGGGATATCTTCTGGACTTCAAAGCTTCATCTCCAAAGGGGAGATTTCATCTCTCACAATTATCTGTAAACCAGATAAAGAGAGAGGCATTCTTACGTTGTGTTCAAGACCTGCTGGTTATGGGAGTGATCCACCCAGTTCCAAGGGAGGAACAGGGGCAGGGCTTCTATTCAAATCTGTTTATAGTTCCCAAAAAAGAGGGAACTTTCAGACCAATCTTGGATCTCAAGATCCTAAACAAATTTCTCAGGGTCCCATCCTTCAAGATGGAGACTATCCGAACCATCCTCCCTATGATCCAGGAGGGTCAATATATGACTACCGTGGACTTAAAGGATGCTTATCTCCACATTCCGATTCACAGAGATCATCATCAGTTCCTCAGGTTCGCCTTCCTAGACAGGCATTACCAGTTTGTGGCTCTTCCCTTCGGGTTAGCCACGGCACCAAGAATCTTTACGAAGGTTCTAGGGTCCCTACTGGCGGTTCTAAGGCCACGGGGCATAGCGGTAGCTCCTTACCTAGACGACATTCTGATACAGGCGTCGACTTTTCAAATCGCCAAGTCCCATACGGACATTGTTCTGGCTTTTCTGAGGTCTCACGGGTGGAAGGTGAATGAAGAAAAGAGTTCTCTCTCCCCTCTGACAAGAGTTTCCTTCCTAGGAACACTGATAGATTCAGTAGAAATGAAAAATTTTCTGACAGAGGTCAGGTTATCAAAGCTTCTAACTTCCTGCCGTGCTCTTCATTCCACTTCTCGGCCGTCAGTAGCTCAGTGTATGAAAGTAATCGGCCTAATGGTAGCGGCAATGGACATAGTTCCATTTGCCCGCCTACATCTCAGACCACTGCAACTTTGCATGCTCAATCAGTGGAATGGGGATAACACAGATTTGTCCCCTCTGCTAAATCTGGATCAAGAGACAAGGGATTCTCTTCTCTGGTGGTTCTCTCGGGTCCATCTGTCCAGGGGAATGAGTTTCCACAGGCCAGAGTGGACTATAGTCACGACAGATGCCAGCCTTCTGGGCTGGGGCGCAGTCTGGAACTCCCTGAAGGCTCAGGGTTTGTGGACTCAGGAGGAAGCCCTTCTTCCGATAAACATTCTGGAATTGAGAGCGATATTCAATGCTCTTCAGGCTTGGCCTCAACTAGCTGCGGTCAGGTTCATCAGATTTCAGTTGGACAATATAACGACTGTAGCCTATATCAACCATCAGGGGGGGACAAGAAGCCCCCTGGCAATGTTGGAGGTTTCAAAGATAATTCTATGGGCAGAGGTTCACTCTTGCCATCTCTCAGCTATCCATATCCCAGGAGTAGAGAACTGGGAGGTGGATTTTCTAAGTCGGCAGACTTTTCATCCAGGGGAGTGGGAGCTCCATCCGGAGGTATTTGCCCAGCTGATTCAACTATGGGGCAAACCAGAAGTGGATCTGATGGCATCTCGTCAGAACGCCAAGCTTCCCTGTTACGGCACCAGGTCAAGGGATCCCCAGGCAGCGCTGATAGATGCTCTAGCAGTGCCCTGGTCCTTCAGCCTGGCTTATGTGTTCCCACCATTTCCTCTCCTCCCTCGTCTGATTGCCAAGATCAAGCAGGAGAGAGCTTCGGTGATTTTGATAGCACCTGCGTGGCCACGCAGGACTTGGTATGCAGATCTGGTGGACATGTCATCCCTTCCACCATGGACTCTGCAACTGAGGCAGGACCTTCGACTCCAAGGTCCATTCAAACATCCAAATCTAATTTATCTGCGGCTGACTGCTTGGAGATTGAACGCTTGATTTTATCAAAATGTGGTTTCTCCGAGTCGGTCATTGATACCTTAATTCAGGCTCGAAAGCCTGTCACCAGGAAAATCTATCATAAGATATGGTGTAAATATCTTCATTGGTGTGAATCCAAGGGTTACTCATGGAGTAAAGTCAGGATTCCTAGGATGTTATCCTTTCTCCAAGAAGGATTGGAGAAGGGATTGTGAGCTAGTTCCTTAAAGGGACAGATTTCTGCTCTGTCTATTCTTCTGCACAAGCGTCTGGCAGATGTTCCAGACGTTCAGGCGTTTTGTCAGGCTTTAGTTAGAATCAAGCCTGTGTTTAAACCTGTTGCTCCGCCATGGAGTTTAAATTTTAGTTCTTAAAGTTTTTCAAGGGGTTCCGTTTGAATCTCTGCATTCCATAGATATCAAGCTTTTATCTTGGAAAGTTCTGTTTTTAGTAGCTATCTCTTTTTTCGGCTTGAAGAGTTTCAGAGTTATCTGCCTTACAGTGTGATTCCCCTTATCTGATATTCCATACAGATAAGGTAATGTTGCGTACCAAACCTGGATTTCTTCCTAAGGTGGTATCTAATAAGAATATCAATCAGGAGATTGTAGTTCTGTCACTGTGTCCTAATCCTTCTTCAAAGAAGGAACGTCTATTACACAATCTTGACGTGGTTCGTGCTTTAAAGTTTTATTTACAAGCTACTAAGGATTTTCGTCAAACATCTTCATTGATTGTTGTCTACTCTGGACAGAGGAGAGGCCAAAAGGCTTCGGCATCTTCTCTTTCTTTTTGGCTGAGAAGTATAATCCGTTTAGCTTATGAGACTGCTGGCCAGCAGCCTCCTGAAAGAATTACAGCTCATTCCACTAGAACGGTAGCTTCCACATGGGCTTTTAAAAATGAGGCCTCTGTTGAACAGATTTGTAAGGCGGCGACTTGGTCTTCGCTTCATACTTTTTCTAAATTCTACAAATTTGATACTTTTGCTTCCTCTGCGGCTATTTTTGGGAGAAAGGTCTTGCAGGCAGTGGTGCCTTCTGTTTAAGTTCCTGCCTTGTCCCTCCCTTCATCCGTGTCCTAAAGCTTTGGTATAGGTATCCCACAAGTAATGGATGAACCCGTGGACTGGATACACCTTACAAGAGAAAACTAAATTTATGCTTACCTGATAAATTTCTTTCTCTTGTGGTGTATCCAGTCCACGGCCCGCCCTGTCACTTTAAGGCAGGTTTTTTATTATTTTTAAACTACAGTCACCACTGCACCCTATAGTTTCTCCTTTTTCTTGCTGGTCTTTGGTCGAATGACTGGGGGTGGCAGTTAGGGGAGGAGCTATATAGACAGCTGTGCTGTGGGTGTCCTCTTGCAACTTCCTGTTGGGAAGGAGAATATCCCACAAGTAATGGATGAACCAGTGGACTGGATACACCACAAGAGAAAGAAATTTATCAGGTAAGCATACATTTTTTTTTTTGAGGCTAAAGTGCCCGTTTTTTAAAAATTCGGGTAAAAACAGAATCACTTTAAGTCATAAAAATTTACATTTCACTCGTGTTGTGAAAAAATACTTACCTTTTAAACCTCACTGCCGCTCCAGCTTTCTCCGGTCGTCGCAAGCCATTTCTGACGGTGTCTGATTCAACGCCATGATTGGGGGAAGCCAGATTCCTCATTTTATACCCAGGAAGAGGCTTTGCGATGGGCGGAGGAAGCTGGAGCAGCTATCAAGATTAAAAGGTAAGTATTTTTTCCCAACACAAGTGAAATGTCAATTTTGATGACTTAAAGTGCCCCTGTTTTTAATCAAATTTTTAAAAACCGGGCACTTTAGCCTCAAAATTCACATTCACTTTAAAAAAAACAAACAAAAGAACTATATAATTAGTAGATCTGATCTTGATTTATGAAATGCCCTTTGAAAAAGATTGATATTTCTCTTGTAAGGTGTATCCAGGCCACGGATTCATCCTTTACTTGTGGGATATTCTCCTTCCCTACAGGAAGTGGCCAAGAGAGCACACAGCAGAGCTGTCCATGTAGCTCCCCCTCTAGCTCCACCCCCTAGTCATTCTCTTTGCCGGCTCTAAGCACTAGGGTCTCTCTCGGGAGGGTAAAGTGAATATGGTGTTAGAATTGTAGTTTTTATTATCTTCAATCAAAAGTTTGTTATTTTAAATGGTACCGGTTTGTACTATTTACTCTCTAGCAGAAAAGTGATGAAGATTTCTGCTGAGAGGAAGATGATTTTAGCATGTTGTAACTAAAATCCACTGCTGTTCCCACACAGGACTGAAGAGTACCAGAAAACTTCAGTTGGGGGGAACGGTTTGCAGGGTAGACTGCAATAAGGTATGTTCAGTCATTTATTTCTAGACAAGACTGAGATAATGCTAGAAGAGACTGACAATATCCCCATGAGGGGAGGGTAAGCTATGTTCACAGACTTAGTAAGGAATTGAATGCTTACATAACAGGGCTAATTATGCTGGTTGACACTAATTCAGGGCAATCGATTGTTTTTTTTTAGGAAAATATCGTTTGTAAGACACTTTGAAAGTCCTTTTGGGTTCTTTCTGGGGTTGTTACCCACATGGCTATTTTTTTATTCACTTAGAAGTGGTTTCTTAGGCCTCACAGCTCCGGAGTAGAGTGGGAGGGGCCTAATTTCGCGCCTCAGATGCGTTAGAATTGCATAGAAGTTCATGCTGCTTCACATGGAAGGTCCTGCTGCTGTTTGAGGGCCTAAAGGAAGCTATATTCCCCCAAATCTGGTCCCTAAGGGCAGGTAGGGCCACAGCAGTGCTGTGGCAAGGTGCTGTAGTAATTTTAACCGGTTATTGGCTTTAGGCTGCTGCGGTTTGGGCATTAAGGGGTTAATCATTTTGCTTGCTAGTGGTGCAATCTTACTAAGGCTTTAGGTACATACTGTGAAAATTTCAAAAAGATTACTGCATTTTTTTGCAGTTTTGCAAAATTGTGTGCCTTTTTTATCTCTTAAAGACACAGTAACGTTTTTTCAAATTGTGTTTTTTAATTGATTAAAGTGATTTCCAAGCCTGTTTGTGTATACTACTAGTCTATTAAACATTGTCTGACACCAAGGAAAATCCTTGTTCAATGTGTTTAGAAGCCATGGTGGAACCCCCTCTCAGAATGTGTCCCACTTGTACCGATATGTCTATACACTTTAAAGATCATATTGTTGCACTTAAGAATGTGGCCCAAGATGATTCTCAGACTGAAGGTAACGAGGGTAGCCCGCCTGCCTCTCCCCAAGTGTCACAACCAGTTACGCCCGCTCAAGCGATGCCTAGTACTTCTAGGGCGTCTAACCCTTTTACATTACAAGACTAAGCGGCAGTCATGGATAATTCTCTTGCAGCTTTCTTATCTAAACTGCCCGTGTTACCTGCAAAGCGTGATAGCTCTGTTTTAAGAACAGATTATGAGCATTCTGATGCTTTGGTAGCCGTATCCGATATACCCTCACAACGCTCTGAAGTGGGAGCGAGGGATTTGATGTCTGAGAGAGAAGACATTGGCTTTTAAATTTAAGCTAGAACACCTCCGCGTTTTGCTCAGGGAGGTATTGGCTACTCTGCATGACTGCGACCCTTTGGTGGTCCCAGAGAAATTGTGTAAAATGGACAAGTACCTAGAGGTCCCTGTTTACACTGATGCGTTTCCGGTCCCTAAGAGGATTGTGGATATCGTTACTAGGGAGTGGGATAGACCAGGCGTCCCCTTTGTTCCCCCTCCTGTTTTTAAGAAAATGTTCCCCATATCTGACCCCATGCGGGACTCGTGGCAGACGGTCGCTAAGGTGGAGGGGGCTGTTTCTTCACTTGCTAAGCGCACAATCATACCAATTGAAGACAGTTGTGCTTTTAAAGACCCTATGGATAAAAAGTTAGAGGGTTTACTTAAGAAAATTTTTGTTCAACAAGGTTTTCTTCTCCAACCTATTGCCTGCATTATTCCTGTAACTACTGCAGCTGCTTTCTGGTTTGAGGCGCTGGAAGACTCGCTCCAGACGGAGACCTCATATAAGGAAATTATGGATAGAATTAAGGCTCTAAAGCTTGCTAATTCTTTTATCACAGACGCCGCTTTCCAAATATCTAAGTTAGCGGCAAAAATTTCAGGTTTCGACGTTTTAGCGCGCTGGGCGCTATGGCTAAAGTCCTGGTCGGCCGATGTGTCATCAAATTCCAAGCTTTTGAACATCCCTTTCAAAGGAAAGACCCTCTTTGGGCCTGAATTGAAAGAGATTATTTCAGATGTCCTTAGGGAGAGCATGGCCTTTTCCCCCGTTGACAAGTCCTTTAAGACAAAGAACAAAGCTAATTTTCGTTCCTTTCGTAATTTCAGGAGCGGCCCCGCTTCATCTTCTCCGGCTGCAAAGCAAGAGGGTAATGCTTCACAGCCCAAGGCAACCTGGAAACCTTACCAGGGCTGGAATAAGGGTAAACAGGCCAAAAAGCCTGCAGCTGCCACCAAGACAGCATGAAGGGGTAGCCCCCGATCCGGGACCGGATCTAGTAGGGGGCAGACTCTCTCTCTTCGCTCAGGCCTAGGCAAGAGATGTACACGATCCTTTGGCATTAGAGATTGTACCCCAGGGATATCTTCTAGAATTCAAGGACTCTCCTCCAAGGGGAAGGTTCCACATTTCTCGTCTGTCTACAGATCAGACAAAGAAAGAGGCATTTTTACGCTGTGTAGAAGATCTACATACCATGGGAGTGATCCACCCAGTTCCAATTGCGGAACAAGGGTTGGGTTTTTACTCAAACCTGTTTGTGGTTCCCAAAAAAGAGGGTACTTTCAGACCCATCCTGGATCTAAAAATTCTAAACAGATTCCTCAGAGTCCCATCATTCAAAATGGAGACCATTCGGACAATCTTACCAATGATCCAGGAAGGTGAATATATGACTGCCGTGGATCTAAAGGATGCATACCTACACATTCCTATCCACAAAGATCATCACCAGTTTCTCAGGTTTGCTTTTCTGGACAAGCATTACCAGTTTGTGGCTCTTCCCTTCGGCTTAGCCACTGCTCCCAGAATTTTCACAAAGGTGCTAGGGTCCCTCCTGGCGGTTCTAAGGCCGCGGGGCATAGCAGTGGCGCCTTACCTAGACAACATCTTAATTCAGGCGCCGTCTTTCCAAAGAGCCAAGTCTCACACGGAGATTGTATTGGCCTTTCTGAGGTCTCATGGGTGGAAGGTGAACATCAAAAAGAGTTATCTTTCCCCGCTCACAAGGGTTCCCTTCCTAGGGACTCTAATAGACTCGGTAGAAATGAAAATATTTCTGACGGAGGTCAGAAAGTTAAAACTCTTAACTACTTGCCGAGTTCTTCATTCCATTCCCCGGCCATCTGTAGCTCAGTGCATGGAGACAATCAGATTAATGGTAGCAGCAATGGACATAGTCCCTTTTGCTCGGGTACACCTCAGACCACTTCAACTATGCATGCTCAAACAGTGGAATGGGGATTATGCAGATTTGTCTCCTCAAATTCAGTTGGACCAGGAGACCAGAGATTCTCTTCTCTGGTGGTTGTCTCAGGATCACCTGTCTCAGGGAATATATTTCCGCAGGCCAGCGTGGATCATTTTAACGACCGACGCCAGTCTGGTAGGCTGGGGTGCGGTCTGGGACTCCCTGAAAGCTCAGGGCTTATGGTCTCGGGAAGAAACTCTTCTCCCGATAAACATTCTGGAACTGAGGGCGATATTCAATGCTCTTCAGGCATGGCCTCAACTAGCTGCGGCCAAATTCATCAGATTTCAGTCGGACAACATCACGACTGTAGCTTACGTCAATCATCAGGGGGAACAAAGAGTTCCCTAGCGATGACGGAAGTGACCAAGATAATCAGGTGGGCGGAGGATCACTCCTGCCATCTCTCAGCAATTCACATCCCAGGAGTAGACAACTGGGAGGCGAATTTTCTAAGTCGTCAGACATTTCACCCGGGGGAGTGGGAACTCCATTCGGAGGTGTTTGCCCAGCTGACTCAGCTATGGGGCATTCCAGAGTTGGATCTGATGGCGTCCCGTCAGAACACCAAACTTCCTCTCTACGGGTCCAGGTCCCAGGATCCCAAGGCGGTATTTATAGAAGCTCTAGCAGCGCCTTGGTCCTTCAATCTGGCTTATGTTTTTCCACCGTTTCCCCTTGTCCCTCGTCTGGTCGCCAGAATCAAGCAGGAGAAGGCTTCGGTGATTCTGATAGCGCCTGCGTGGCCACGCAGGACTTGGTATGCAGACCTAGTGGACATGTCGTCTGTCCCACCATGGACACTGCCAATGAGGCAGGATCTTCTAATACAGGGTCCGTTCAAGCATCCAAATCTAATTTCTCTGCGTCTGACTGCTTGGAGATTGAACACTTAATTCTATCAAAGCGTGGTTTTTCTGAGTCAGTTATAGATACCCTGATTCAGGCTAGAAAGCCTGTCACCAGGAAAATCTACCATAAGATATGGTGGAAATATCTCTGTTGGTGTGAATCCAAGGGTTACTCATGGAGTAAGATTAGGATTCCCATGATACTGTCTTTCCTCCAAGAAGGATTGGAGAAAGGATTGTCAGCTAGTTCCTTAAAAGGACAGGTATCTGCTCTGTCTATTCTTTTAAACAAGCGTCTGGCAGAGGTACCAGACGTTCAAGCGTTTACTCAGGCTTTAGTCAGAATCAAGCCTGTCTATAAACCTGTGGCTCCCCAATGGAGTCTAAATCTAGTTCTTTCAGTTCTTCAAGGGGTTCCGTTTGAACCTTTACATTCCATAGATATTAAGTTGTTATCTTGGAAAGTTTTGTTTTTGGTAGCTATCTCTTCTGCTCGAAGAGTCTCAGAATTATCTGCCTTACAGTGTGATTCACCTTACCTGGTGTTCCACGCAGATAAGGTAGTTTTGCGTACCAAACCTGGTTTTCTTCCTAAAGTTGTTTCTAACAAGAATATTAACCAGGAAATTGTTGTTCCTTCTCTGTGTCCTAACCCTTCTTCGAAGAAGGAACGTCTGTTACACAATCTTGATGTGGTTCGTGCTTTAAAGTTCTATTTACAAGCAACTAAGGATTTCAGACAAACATCTTCCTTGTTTGTTATCTATTCTGGTAAGAGGAGAGGTCAGAAAGCGACTGCTACCTCTCTTTCCTTTTGGCTGAAAAGCATCATCCGTGTGGCCTATGAGACTGCTGGCCAGCAGCCTCCTGAGACTATTACTGCTCATTCTACCAGAGCAGTGGCTTCCACATGGGCTTTTAAAAACGAGGCTTCTGTTGAACAGATTTGTAAGGCAGCGACTTGGTCTTCGCTGCATACTTTTTCCAAATTTTACAAATTCGATACTTTTGCTTCTTCGGAGGCTATTTTTGGGAGAAAGGTTTTACAAGCAGTGGTGCCTTCCGTTTAAGGTACCTGTCTTGTTCCCTCCCTTCATCCGTGTCCTAAAGCTTTGGTATTGGTATCCCACAAGTAAAGGATGAATCCGTGGACTGGATACACCTTACAAGAGAAAACAGAATTTATGCTTACCTGATAAATTACTTTCTCTTGTGGTGTATCCAGTCCACGGCCCGCCCTGGCGATTAAGTCAGGTAATAATTTTTTGTTTAAACTACAGTCACCACTGCACCCTATGGTTTCTCCTTTTTCTTCCTAACCTTTGGTTGAATGACTGGGGGTTGGAGCTAGAGGGGGAGCTATATGGACAGCTCTGCTGTGTGCTTTCTTTGCCACTTCCTGTAGGGAAGGAGAATATCCCACAAGTAAAGGATGAATCCGTGGAATGGATACACCACAAGAGAAAGTAATTTATCAGGTAAGCATAAATTCAGTTTTTTCCTCCTATTGCAGCCTATTCACTGAGCAGTAGGACTTTCTTCATCAGTATGGACCGAACAAAGCTCCCCTTAGAGGATATAAATCATCACCTCCTCCTTAGCATCCGTAATGGCTGTTTTAGTGATGGATTATCTTTATTTTCTTTCTTTCCTAAGACGGGGAGAGTCCACAATGTCATTCCAATAACAAGTGGGATGTTTACTCCTGGCCAGCAGGAGGAGGCAAAGAGCACCACAGCAGAGCTGTTAAGTCACTTCCCTTACCCATAACCTCCAGCCATTCTCTTTGCCTCTGTCAATGGAGGAGGTTAAGTTTGGTGTCTTAAGATATTGATTCCTTTTTTGGGTACTTTTCCCTGCAAGCAAGGATTTGAGTTTAGCTGTGTCCACGTCAATCTCTTGAGTAAGAGTAGTGGTGGATTTCTTCTAAAGATATGTTGAGTCCATGGATTCATCTTAATTACTGTTGGGAATTTCACTCCTTGCCAGCAAGAGGAGGCAAAGAGCACCACAGTAAAACTGTTAAGTATCACATCCCTACCCATAAACCCCAGTCATTCTCTTTGCCTCTCGTACATAGGGGAGGTGAAGTTTAGTGTGTAATTTAAAATATTTTTTATGAGAAGATGGGTTACTTCAAGCAAGTTTTCAGGGTATAGCTATGCTCCACGTTAGTCTTTGGGGTCGAGCTGTGGTGACTTTAAAGCAGTGGGGAACTTGCAAAGAGGTACTTGCTGTGTTTCCCCACTTTTGCTGCCCTAAACTCAGATACCAAAGTTGGTTACTTTATCTGCATTTTGACCAGGTGTCCGTGAGGAAGAGGTGTCCTCTCATACCTAGGGACTGTCTTCATGTCGGACAGCTGAGCAGGTAAGTGCTGGTCTTCCATATGGGAGAAGGGGCACTTGAGAATTTTTCTACCTTGCTATGTGTATAGGGACTATATTAGCTTACCCTGGTGTAAGGGCTTTGCTAAGACATGACTGCAGACACAGTGCTTTATTGAGAGACTGATATGGTTAATTCTAACCTAACAGGGGGCTCATTTTAGGTGGGTGCTGTGTGTTGGGTACTTTTTCCTAAAGTATGCGTTTTCGTTTCTTCTCACTATTGCAACGTGTGGATTCAGCTTGACCACGCCCCCTCCTTCTCCATTGTTCTGCGGGAGGTTTTCGCACTTCCCTTACGTTTGCTTGCGTAATCGGGCCTTCCTCTCTGCTCTGTTCACTATGGAGGTGGTTTCATTATATGCGGCTGTGTTTCATGAGGTAGCGCATATAAGGAGAGGTCGGAGGATCCCGTTGCACAGTGGTGGTAAGGGTGCCTTAGTATACTGAGGTTTGGAGGGAGGTTTAGTCGGAGCGACAACACTCAACTGCCGGCATAAGCTGCTTCATTAATAACCATTAGCTGTGTTAATTTATCCCCTTTAGACAAGTAATGGTGTTTTTAGCTCCTTAATTTTTGTTACTGCTTTATCTGTATACTTTGGCACTAACCGCATGCGGTAACGGCCCGTGGGGATAATAATCAGGCATGTCTGACATGGATCAGGAGTCCGCTCAATTCAATCCTTGTTTATTGTGTTTAGATGCAAAAATTGCAGCACCTATGCAATTCTTTTCCTCCTCTGTTAAACAAACATTACAGGGTAAGGATCCGTTTTTTAATGTGGAGCCTAATGTCTCTCAAGAGGATGCTGTCCAGGTGTTACCAGGGCCATCCCCTATTTCGTCCCAAGCCTCTATGGCGTCTAACACTGTGTCCTGCGGTTCCTTGCTAACTCCCAGTGGAGTGTTTTTAAAGGCAGCGATTGCTGCACAGGTATCCTCAGCGGTATCTGCAGCCTTAGCCGAGTTTCCCAGATTTACAGGGAAGCGCAAGAGGAAATCTAAGATAATATGGTATCTGTCCCTGGCACTGAGCCTCAGGGTCCTCTAAGATCTGAGGATGATGAAGACTCTCATTCGTAGGGTGAAAACTCAGATTCGGACAGTATAATGCCTTCTTCTGATGGTGAAGGATCTTCCTTCCGATTTAAGCTTGAACACCTTCGATTACTGTTAAAGTAGGTCTTAGCTACCTTGGATCACTCGGAGACCCAGGCGGTAGTTATGCCTAAGAAGTCTAATAAACTTAATAGTTTTTTTGACGTTCCTTCCTCTTCATAGCTCAGGAGTGGGAGAAGCCAGGAGTGGCTTTTACACCGTCGTTTAGGAAAATGTTTCCGGTGGAGTCATCTATCAAGGAGTCTTATTCTTCGGTGCCCAAGGTTGAAGGGGCCATTTCTACCCTGGCCAAGAGAACTACTATACCTATTGAGGATAGTTGCTCTTTCAAAGATCCCATGGATAAAAAGATGGAGGCTTATTTGAAAAAGATTTATGTACATCTTGGTCTCCAATTGCAGCCAGTAGTATGTATTGCCTCAGTGACTAGTGCAGCTTCCTATTGGTTTGAGGCCTTGTCGGACTCTCTCCAGGAAGAGATGCCTTTCAGGACAGGACGAGATTCAGGACAGGATAAGAGCTCTCTAGTTAGTGAATTCCTATATTGCAGATGCTGTCCTTCAGGTCCTTAGACTGGGAGCTAAGGCTTTCAGTTTTGCAGTTTTAACCAGTCTAAAGACTTGGTCAGCCATTGTTTTGTCTAAGGTCAAGCTGATGGCGCTTCCTTACAAGGGAAAGACCTTATTTGTACCTGGGTTGGTCGAAATCAACATTACAGGCGGAAAGGGGTCCTTTCTGCCCCAGGATAAGAGGAACAAACCAAAGGGACATCAGAGTAATTTTCGTTCCTTTCGGAATTTTTTTATGGAAAGCCATCCTCGTCTTCATCCAAACAGGACAATGACAATCCATCCTGGAAACCAAATCAGTCTTGGAGTAAGGGGAAGCAAGCCAAGAAGCCTGCTGCTGAATCCAAGTCTGCATGAAGGAATTGCCCCCGATCCAGGCTTGGATCAGGTAGGGGACAGACTGTCTAAGTTCTCTCAGGTCTGGATAAGAGACATTCCAGACCCTTGGGCTGTGGAAATTGTTTCTCAGGGCTACAGGTTGGAGTTCAAAAATTGTCCTCCCAGGGGCAGGTTTCACCTTTCCAGATTATCTGCAGACCGGATAAAGAGAAAGTGCTTCAAAGATCTTTCGTCCTTGGGAGTGATTGTCCCTGTTCCAAAGCAGGCACAGGGTCTGGGGTTTTACTCAAACCTGTTTGTGGCTCCCAAAAAAGAGGGGACCTTCTGTCCAATTCTAGACTTAAAATGTCTCAACAAATTCCTCATGGTTCCATCCTTCAAGATGGAAACCATTCGTATGATTCTCCCATTGATTCAAGAAGGTCAGTTCATGACGACCATAGATCTAAAGGATGCATACTTGCATGTCCCCATTCACAGGGATCATCACAAGTTCCTGAGGTTTGCCTTTCTTGACCAACACTTGGAGTTTGTGGCCTTGCCACGGCTCCCAGGATATTCTCAAAGGTTCTTGGAGCCCTCTTAGCTGTGGTCCGGTCCAGGGGGATTGCAGTGGCTCCCTACCTGGACAACATTCTGATTCAGGCACCTTCTTTTTTGCAAGCAGCATCTCTCACACGGAGATGTTACTGTCCTTTCTCCGATCACACAGGTGGAAAGTAAATTTGGAAAAGAGCTCCCTGGTTCCGGCGACAAGGGTTGTTTTCCTAGGAACTATCATAGATTCTGTTCTGATAAAGATCTTTCTGACAGAGACCAGAATAGCAAAGCTCCTTTTGTCTTGTCGATCCCTGCACGAGACGGCTCACCCTTCAGTCGCCCAATATATTTAAGTCATCGTTCTGATGGTGGCCGCCATGGACATCGTCCCATTTGCTCGATTTCATCTGAGAGCCCTGCAGTTGTGTATGCTCAGTCAGTGGAATGGAGATTATGTGGATCTATCCCCAAAGATAACTCTAGATCAGAAGACAAAGGATTCTCTTCTGTGTTGGCCTTTATGGGTGATCGTGACCACGGACGCCAGCCTAGTGGGCTGGGAAGCAGTCTGGAATTCCCTAAAGGCGCAGGGTCTTTGGTCTCGGGAGGAGTCAGATCTACCGATCAACATCTTAGAGTTGAGAGCAATTTACAACGCACTGTTGGCTTGGCCACAGTTGGCTTTGAGCCAGTTCATCAGATTCCAATCGGACAACATAACTTCAGTGGCTTACATCAACCACCAGGGGGGAACTCAGAGTTCTCTAGCCATGAGGGAGGTGACTTGGATCATTCAGTGGGCAGAAGATCACTGTTGTTGCCTTTCTGCCATTCACATCCCGAGCGTGGACAATTGGGAAGTGGATTTCCTAAGCAGACAGACTTCCCATCCCGGAGAATGGGAACTTCATCCGGAGGTGTTCTCCAGGTTAATCTCCAAATGAGGGGTTCCGGAGTTGGATCTGATGGCATCTCGACAAAATGCCAAGTTTCCGAAGTACGGTTCCAGATCGAGGGATCCTCAGGCCTGCCTAATGGATGCGTTGGCAGTCCCTTGGAACTTCAGAATGGCCTATCTGTTTCCTCCGTTTGCTCTTCCTTGGGGGATCGCTCGCATTAGACAGGAAAGGGCATCAGTGATTCTAAGTGCCCGACTTGACCTAGAAGGATCTGGTATGCGGACCTAGTGGAGATGTCGTCTCTACCCCCGTGGAGGTTACCTCTGAGGAAGGACCTTCTTCTTCAGGGGCCTTTTCTCCACCCAAAGCTTGTTTCTCTGAAACAGACTGCTTGGAGATTGAACGCTTGATTCTAAAGTGTGGTTTCTCAGAGTCAGTAATTGAGACTATGATTCAGGCTCGTAAGCCTGTTTCTAGGACAATTTACCATAAGATATGGAGGGAATATCTTTATTGGTGTGAATCCAAGGGCTACTCTTGGAGTAGGGTTAGTATTCCAATAATTTTGTATTTTCTCCAGGAGGGTCTGGAGAAAGGGTTATCTGTTAGCACTTTGAAGTGTCAAATTTCGGCCTTATCTGTGCTGTTGCATAAGAGTTTGGCTGATGTGCCAAATGTTCAATCTTTTTGTCAGGCTTTGGTCAGAATCAGGCCTGTGTTTAAAGCTGTTGCTCCACCTTGGAGTCTTAATCTTGTTCTTAAGGTTTTGCAGCGGCGTCCGTTTGAGCCAATGTATTCTATAGATATTAAGTTACTATCTTGGAAGGTTTTGTTT
Source organism: Bombina bombina (assembly GCF_027579735.1). Taxonomy (NCBI): domain Eukaryota; kingdom Metazoa; phylum Chordata; class Amphibia; order Anura; family Bombinatoridae; genus Bombina; species Bombina bombina. Next base: position 14,971,145 of record NC_069500.1, read on the forward strand.
CTGTTGGCGCTTTTCTTCTGTGCGGAGGGTATGCAAACTTTCCACCTTGCAGTTTGATTCTCCTTATCTTATTTTTCATGCGGATAAGGCGGTTCTTCGCACTAAGTTGGGATTCCTTCCCAAAGTTGTTTGTATTAAGAATATTAATCAGTTCCTTCACTGTGTCCGAAGCCATCTTCGGATAAGGACTGTCTGTTACATAATTTGGACGAGATCCGTGCTCTTAAGTATTATTTGGAGGCGACTAAGGTCTTTCGTAAGTCTTCTGCTCTCTTTTTTTTTTTTCTGGGAAGAATAGAGGTCAGAAAGCTACTGCTTCTACTCTTGCTTTTTGTTTGCGAAGTGTGATTCGCATGGCATATGAGTCTGCTGGGAAGCAGCCTACAGAGAGAATTAAGGCTCATTCCACCAGGGCCATAGCCTCTTCTTGGGCTTTCAAAATGAAGCTTCTATGGAGCAAATTTGCAAGGCTGCAACTTGGTCTCCTTTACATACTTTTTCCAAATTTTACAGATTTGATACTTTTATCTCGGCTGAGACGGCTTTTGGGAGAAAGGTTCTTCAAGCGGTGGTGCCTTCCATTTAGGCATCCTGGTAATTATCCCCCCCTATTCATCTGTGTCTTCTAGCTTGGGTATTGGTTCCGAACAGTAATTAAGATGAACCCGTGGACTCACCATATCTTTAGAAAAAATAAAATTTATGCTTACCTGATAAATGTATTTCTTCCACGGACCCACCCTTTTGTATTTTTTTACCTTTTAAAGTGTTTTTGACTAAACCTCAGACACCTCCGCACCTTGTGTTGCTTTCCTTTCTCCATTTACTTTCGGTCGAATTACTGGGGTTTATGGGTAGGGAAGTGATAGTTTTACTGTGGTGCTCTTTGCCTCATCCTGCTGGCGAGGAGTGATATTCCCAACAGTAATTAAGATGAACTCGTGGACTCACCATATCTTGAAGAAATAAATTTATCAAGTAAGCATACATTTTGTTTTTAAACAGTTAGGAAGTGATGAGGTGGTCCTTACTTTGTTCCCCTAATATATTTGCTGCCATAGTCACAGAAAGCCAGAGTTGGTTACTCTGTTCTTTCTTTTTCCACAGGTCTCTGTAAGGAGTATGTGTCCTTTCATGTCTGGTGAGCTGTCTTCCTACCGGACAGCTAGATTGCAGGTAAGTGCTTTTGTCTTCTAGGTGTTGGAGACTTGCACTGAAGAGAGTTTTCTGCAGCAATTATTGGGACATATTTAATTCTTTAGGGAAGATTTTATTTGGCAGTGTGCAGGCACTTGGTATCTGTGTGAGACTAAGGGGTTAATTTCCATATGGTTTTGGGATGGCTGTTTATGTAAGTTTTTTTTTTTCAGCAAGACTTTTAAACTTTGGGACTGTTATTTTATTATGGGCAAGATTGTTATATCTAGCTTTGTCATCTTTTTCTAAATGTACTCGGCAGTTATGTTGAAGAAAACGCGCTTTTAGTTTCATTGAGCATTTTATTTTCTGCCGGTCACGTGACCCCTCCCATTCATCCAGCTGAGTTCCTGAACGGAGTGGCGCCATTTTAAGCTGCCTCTGAGTGTCAGATCGTTTATCGATCAATTGTACAGCTATTGAGTTCTCTTGATTTCGAAGGGTCAGGTAGGGCACCTCAGTAAATCTGAGGTGTAGAGGAGGTATCGTTTTATTTTTTGTTTAAGATAGCGAGTAAACTTAACAAATTCTATGAGATATCTTTCTGAGGAAATAAAAATTTAAAAATAATTTAAAGTGACAGTCATTTTATTTTCTGGTCATTCCAGTTAATTTGGGAATTTTTGTAATCAGTGGTCTGCTCCTATGGATAAATGCTTATTGTGTTTTGAGGCCAAAATTGTTTTACCTATGCAATTTTGTTCCTCATGTTTAGAAAATATTTTAAAATGTAAAGAAGGTGCTATTTCTACTCTGGCTATGAGAACTACGATCCCTATAGCTAGGATCCCATGGACAAAATGCTGGAGGCTTATTTGAAGAAGATGTATGTTCATCAGGGTATTCAATGGCAATCTGCAGTTTGTATTGCCACAGTAGCAAGTGCGGCATCTTATTGGTGCGTTGCCTTGTCTGAATTAATTTTTGAAGAATCTCCGTTGGAGGAGATCCTAGATAGTATTAAGGCTCTCAAATTAGCCAATTCTTTTATCTCTGATGCTAACATGCAAATCATTAGACTGGAAGCCAAGATGTCTGGCTTCACTGTTCTAGCCCATAGGGCCCTGTGGCTTAAATCTTGATCAGCTGAGTCTAAGCTCCTGGCGCTTCCTTACAAGGGTAAGGCCTTGTTTGGGCCTGGTCTGGCAGTAATAATTTTCTGATATAATGGGTGGAAAGGGGTCTTTTCTACTACAAGACAAGAAGAACAAACCTTAAGGACGTCAAAGTACTTTTCGTTCCTTTCGTAATTTCAAAGGTCAAAAGTCTTCATCTTCCAAGCAGCAGCAGTTCAAGTCTTCTTGGAGACTCAATCAGTCTTGGAACAAGGGGAAACAATCAAAGAAACCCTCACCTGAGTCTGTCAGTATGAAAGGTCAGCCCCCAGTCTGGGATCAGATCAAGTGGGGGGGACCTGTTTTGTCAAGCATGTATACAAGATGTCCCAGATCCTTGGGCTTTGGACATAGTATCTCAAGGTTACAAAATAGAATTCAAATCTCATTCTCCCAAAGGCAGATTTCTCCTCTCAAGCTTATCTGTGGATCAGGTAAAAAGAGAGGCATTCTTAAGGTGCATTCAGGACCTCTCTACATTGGGAGTGATAGTTCCAGTAAGAGAACAGGGTCTAGGATTTTATTCAAATCTGTTTGTGGTTCCCAAAAAAAGAGGGAAATTTTCGAACCATTTTGGACCTAAAGTGTCTCAACAAGTTTCTCAGGGTTCCATCCTTCAAAATGGAAACCATTTGTTCTATTCTTTCCTTGGTCCAAGAAGGTCAGTTCATGATGACCATAGACCTGAAGGATACCTATCTTCATGTTCTCATCCACAGGGATCATCACCAGTTCCTGAGATTCGCTTTCAAGACAAGCACTTTCAGTTTGTTGCTCTTCCGTTTGGCCTTGCCACAGCCCCCAAAATTTTCTCAAAGGTTCTGGGGGATCTCTTGGCAGTTGTCGGGTCTCAGGAAATTGTGGTGGTGCCTTATCTGGACGACATATTGGTTCAGGAGCCATCTTTTCAACAAGCAAACTTGCATACAGAGATCTTGTTGTCTTTTCTACGTTCCTACAGTTGGAAACTGAATCTGGAGAAGAGTTCCCAAGGGTTTGCTTCTTAGGGACAATCATAGATTCCCTATCTATGACAATTTTTCTGACGGAGGTCAGAACTTCTCTCCTCTTGCCTCTCTCTCTCTTCAGTCTACTGTTCGGCCATCAGTGGCTCAGTGTATGGAGGTAATTGGTCTGATGGTCGCTTCTTGTATTTTTAGACTAATCTTTTCAATGAATGATTCATTCTGTCTTGCATTTATTTGGTGTTTAATGTCCCTTTAAAGCTTTGATTTGCATAGCATACTTCGTAGTGGGAAAGTCTTCCACAGGGTGAATTAGTGCTCATTCTACTATAGCAGTTGCCACCTCTTGGGCTTTCACTAATAAAGCTTTCATTGAACAGATTTGTAAGGCAGCTACTTGGTCGTCTTTGTATACTTTAACCCCTTCACTACCAGGAATTTCAGAGAAAATCTTGACCAAAATACAGATTTTTTTTTTAGCATTTTTCCTTTCACTTCATTTAAATCGAAATAGAGCCTTTTTATTTACGTAACAAAACTATATATACAGTATGTATGTATATGTATATGTGTGTGTGTGTGTGTGTGTATATATATATATATATATATATATATATACATACACATATACAGGTCCTATGGTTACCCCAAAAAATGAACTCGTCCACCGGGCGAGTAACTGAAAAAAATTACCAGCCCTCAAGGAAATTTACTCGCCTGTGCGCATCTGCATATGTGTACATTATACATTAAAAAGGACAAAAGACACCTTGTTGTTATAATCTCACAAACCTGTATTCTTTCTTTTTGTATACATTCCTGACATTGGTCCAATTATACAATAATTGAACTACTTAATAGTGCAAAATTAGACTTTTAGTGAACTAGTATTGATATATTTTAAGCAAATATTGAAAATAAAATATTAGTAACTGAGCCTCAGTCATTGTATTGAAGTCAATACAGAAAGTACCTGATCTATGCTGCACATGAAACATTGTTGAAACTGTTAACAGATGTCAATCTGAGTCAGAGTGCTCTGGGAAGTTCAACTCATAAACAATCATACACATAAACAATCATAAACCTCATTACTTCTTGACACCTCAAACTCTTCTGCTTGCTCCTCATCATTTTCAAGATGATCAAAAGGGATTTGAACCTCTGCAACCTCAGCAATTACTATATTTGATGTTTCATTTGTAGACCTTTTGTATGTGACATTTCTCTTTCGTGGTCCTGCTGTTGCCCAATGCCTTATTGCATCACTTTGATCAAATTGATCTACTGGTGCAGAATGAAGGTTTACAGTCATTAAATCTGACAATATTGAAGTTATGAGGGAGGAGCGCCAGTCACATTTGATCATCTTCATTTTGGAAAAGCCTCTTTCACATTATGATGTGCTGACTGGCAAGGTTAGGATCAAGTCCATCAAACTCAGAAGATGGCCACATTTATTTCCGAATTCTCTGTCAAGTTCAGGCCAGGTGACCGTTTTCAGCTTCTTCTCATAGTCATTCTTGTTATATAAACTAGTCTTAAGAACTGTCCATTCATTCACTATTTTCCCACAACTAACACCCTGTGCCTCTAGTACTGTTTGAAACTGACTGATCAGAGTTCCAATGTCTTCATTGCCAAAGTCTGGAAGAAAGAAAACAAGAAATTACTTGCAAACACGTTTGATGCATATTTTTTAGTTCTTTTAAAATTAAACTATACTAATTAGGACATATTAAACAAAAATATGTAATTCAATAACATATTTTTGTTTAATATGTCCTAATAATATTTTGCATTAGAGAAGTGGAACATCTCTAATTAAATTTTAAATGTAGAAATACCTTCTGAGTTTTCTTTGTTAGGCCATGTTTTGAAGGATGTCACCGATGTTGCCTGAAGAACTCCTTCTTCAATGTCTTCAAAGCGATCTTCAAAGCTGGACTGTATTGCTTCCAGAAACTTCTTTTTTGAACTCTTGAAGGCATCATTCTTTCCTTTGAACTCAACTCCTTCAAACCTAGCTGTGCCTTCTTCGTCATACTGAATAGAATGAAGAAGTGACCCAGGTACAGGCCTGGAACATATATGAACATAAGAACAAAACCTCTTACAGAACAAAACAAAAAAGTACATACCTCTCTTTCAGAGCGATCAGTATTTCTTCTGTTAAGTGTGATCAGTCCACGGGTCATCATTACTTCTGGGATATTACTCCTCCCCAACAGGAAGTGCAAGAGGATTCACCCAGCAGAGCCGCATATAGCTCCTCCCCTCTACGTCACTCCCAGTCATTCTCTTGCACCCAACGACTAGATAGGATGTGTGAGAGGACTATGGTGATTATACTTAGTTTTATATCTTCAATCAAAAGTTTGTTATTTTAAAATAGCACCGGAGTGTGTTATTACCTCTCTGGCAGAGTTTGAAGAAGAATCTACCAGAGTTTTACTATGATTTTAGCCGGAGTAGTTAAGATCATATTGCTGTTTCTCGGCCATCTGAGGAGAGGTAAACTTCAGATCAGGGGACAGCAGGCAGATGAATCTGCATAGAGGTATGTAGCAGCTTTTATTTTCTGACAATGGAATTGATGAGAAAATCCTGCCATACCGATATAATGTCATGTATGTATACTTTACACTTCAGTATTCTGGGGAATGGTACTTCACTGGAATTACACTGTAAGAAATACATAAAACTTTTTAATAACTAAGAAATTATGTTTAACGTTTTTGCTGGAATGTAAAATCGTTTTCATTTGCTGAGGTACTGAGTGAATAAATGTTTGGGCACTATTTTTCCACTTGGCAGTTGCTTGATCTTTTTTCTGACAGTTTCTGTTCTCTCTCACTGCTGTGTGTGAGGGGGAGGGGCCGTTTTTTGGCGCTTTTGCTACGCATCAGAAATTTCAGTCAGCAGCTCATTGTATTTCCTGCATGATCCGGTTCATCTCTACAGAGCTCAGGGGTCTTCAAAACTTGTTTTGAGGGAGGTAATTTCTCTCAGCAGAGCTGTGAGATTATAGTTGTCTGAGATATAAAACGTTTATTCTGTAATTTTTTTCTGCTTTCAGAATTAGTTGTCTTTTGCTAATGGGATCAAACCTTTGCTAAAGTTGTGTTGTTTACAAGGATTGAGGCTATAACTGTTTCAATTTATTAATTTTCAACTGTCATAAATCTTCTGTGCTTCTTAAAGGCACAGTACGTTTTTAATAATATTCTAATAGAATTGTATTCCAAGTTGCAAGTTTATTTGCTAGTGTGTTAAACATGTCTGATTCAGAGGAAGATACCTGTGTCATTTGTTGCAATGCCAAAGTGGAGCCCAATAGAAATTTATGTACTAACTGTATTGATGCTACTTTAAATAAAAGTCAATCTGTACAAATTGAACAAATTTCACCAAACAACGAGGGGAGAGTTATGCCGACTAACTCGCCTCACGTGTCAGTACCTGCATCTCCCGCTCGGGAGGTGCGCGATATGGTGGCGCCCAGTACAGCTGGGCAGCCATTACAGATAACTTTACAAGATATGGCCACTGTTATGACTGAAGTTTTGGCTAAATTACCAGAACTAAGAGGCAAGCGTGATCACTCTGGGGTGAGAACAGAGTGCGCTGATAATATTAGGGCCATGTCAGACACTGCGTCACAGGTGGCAGAACATGAGGACGGAGAACTTCATTCTGTGGGTGACGGTTCTGATCCAAACAGACTGGATTCAGATATTTCAAATTTTAAATTTAAGCTGGAAAACCTCCGTGTATTACTAGGGGAGGTGTTAGCGGCTCTGAATGATTGTAACACAGTTGCAATACCAGAGAAAATGTGTAGGTTGGATAAATATTTTGCGGTACCGGCGAGTACTGATGTTTTTCCTATACCTAAGAGACTTACTGAAATTGTTACTAAGGAGTGGGATAGACCCGGTGTGCCGTTCTCACCCCCTCCGATATTTAGAAAAATGTTTCCAATAGACGCCACCACACGGGACTTGTGGCAAACGGTCCCTAAGGTGGAGGGAGCAGTTTCTACTTTAGCTAAGCGTACCACTATCCCGGTGGAGGATAGCTGTGCTTTTTCAGATCCAATGGATAAAAAATTAGAGGGTTACCTTAAGAAAATTTTTGTTCAACAAGGTTTTATATTGCAACCCCTTGCATGCATTGCGCCGGTCACGGCTGCAGCGGCATTCTGGATTGAGTCTCTGGAAGAGAACATTAGTTCAGCTACTCTGGACGACATTACGGACAGGCTTAGAGTCCTTAAACTAGCTAATTCATTCATTTCGGAGGCCGTAGTACATTTAACTAAACTTACGGCTAAGAATTCAGGATTCGCCATTCAGGCACGCAGGGCGCTGTGGCTAAAATCCGGGTCAGCTGATGTTACTTCTAAGCCTAAATTGCTTAATATAGCTTTTAAAGGGCAGTCCTTATTTGGGCCTGGTTTGAAAGAAATTATCGCTGACATTACAGGAGGTAAAGGCCACGCCCTGCCTCAAGACAGGGCCAAACCTAAGGCCAAACAGTCTAATTTTCGTTCCTTTCGGAATTTCAAAGCAGGAGCAGCATCAACTTCCTCTGCCCCAAAGCAAGAAGGATCTGTTGCTCGCTACAGACAAAACTGGAGACCTAACCAGTCTTGGAACAAGGGCAAGCAGGCCAGGAAACCTGCTGCTGCCCCTAAAACAGCATGAATTGAGGGCCCCCGATCCGGGATCGGATCTAGTGGGGGGCAGACTTTCTCTCTTCGCCCAGGCTTGGGCAAGAGATGTCCAGGATCCCTGGGCGCTAGAGATAATATCTCAGGGATACCTTCTGGACTTCAAATACTCTCCTCCAAGAGAGAGATTTCATCTGTCAAGGTTGTCAACAATCCAGACAAAGAAAGAGGCGTTTCTACGCTGCGTACAAGAGCTCTTGTTAATGGGAGTAATCCATCCAGTTCCACGGTCGGAACAGGGACAAGGGTTTTACTCAAATCTGTTTGTGGTTCCCAAAAAAGAGGGAACTTTCAGACCAATCCTGGACTTAAAGATCCTAAACAAATTCCTAAGAGTTCCATCGTTCAAGATGGAGACTATTCGGACAATTTTACCTATGATCCAAGAGGGTCAGTACATGACCACTGTAGATTTAAAAGATGCTTACCTTCACATACCGATTCACAAAGATCATTACCGGTACCTAAGGTTTGCCTTCCTAGACAGGCATTACCAGTTTGTGGCTCTTCCATTCGGATTGGCTACAGCTCCAAGAATCTTCACAAAGGTTCTGGGTGCTCTTCTGGCGGTACTAAGACCGCGGGGAATCTCGGTAGCTCCATACCTAGACGACATTCTGATACAAGCTTCAAGCTTTCAAACTGCCAAGTTTCATACAGAGTTAGTACTGGCATTTCTAAGGTCACATGGATGGAAGGTGAACGAAAAGAAAAGTTCACTCGTTCCACTCACAAGAGTTCCCTTCTTGGGGACTCTTATAGATTCTGTAGAAATGAAGATTTACCTGACAGAGGACAGGCTAACAAGACTTCAAAGTGCTTGCCGCACCCTTCATTCCATTCAACACCCGTCAGTGGCTCAATGCATGGAGGTAATCGGCTTAATGGTAGCGGCAATGGACATAGTACCCTTTGCACGCTTACACCTCAGACCACTGCAACTGTGCATGCTAAGTCAGTGGAATGGGGATTACTCAGACTTGTCCCCTTCTCTGAATCTGGATCAAGAGACCAGAAATTCTCTTCTATGGTGGCTTTCTCGGCCACATCTGTCCAGGGGGATGCCATTCAGCAGACCAGACTGGACAATTGTAACAACAGACGCCAGCCTTCTAGGTTGGGGTGCCGTCTGGAATTCTCTGAAGGCTCAGGGACAATGGAGTCAGGAGGAGAGTCTCCTGCCAATAAACATTCTGGAATTGAGAGCAGTTCTCAATGCACTCCTGGCTTGGCCCCAGTTGACAACTCAGGGGTTCATCAGGTTTCAGTCGGACAACATCACGACTGTAGCTTACATCAACCATCAGGGAGGGACAAGAAGCTCCCTAGCAATGATGGAAGTATCAAAGATAATTCGCTGGGCAGAGTCTCACTCTTGCCACCTGTCAGCAATCCACATCCCGGGAGTGGAGAACTGGGAGGCGGATTTCTTAAGTCGTCAGACTTTTCATCCGGGGGAGTGGGAACTTCATCCGGAGGTCTTTGCCCAAATACTTCGACGTTGGGGCAAACCAGAGATAGATCTCATGGCGTCTCGACAGAACGCAAAGCTTCCTCGTTACGGGTCCAGATCCAGGGATCCAGGAGCAGTCCTGATAGATGCCCTGACAGCACCTTGGGATTTCAGGATGGCTTACGTGTTTCCACCCTTCCCGATGCTTCCTCGATTGATTGCCAGAATCAAACAGGAGAGAGCATCAGTGATTCTAATAGCACCTGCATGGCCACGCAGGACTTGGTATGCAGACCTAGTGGACATGTCATCCTGTCCACCTTGGTCTCTACCTCTGAAACAGGACCTTCTGATACAGGGTCCTTTCAAACATCAAAATCTAACTTCTCTGAAGCTGACTGCTTGGAAATTGAACGCTTGATTTTATCAAGACGTGGGTTTTCTGAGTCAGTTATTGATACCTTAATACAGGCTAGGAAGCCTGTTACCAGAAGGATTTACCATAAGATATGGCGTAAATACCTATATTGGTGTGAATCCAAAGGTTACTCTTGGAGTAAGGTTAGGATTCCTAGGATATTGTCTTTTCTACAAGAAGGTTTAGAAAAGGGTTTATCTGCTAGTTCTTTAAAGGGACAGATCTCAGCTCTGTCCATTCTGTTACACAAACGTCTGTCAGAAGTTCCTGACGTCCAGGCTTTTTGTCAGGCTTTGGCCAGGATTAAGCCTGTGTTTAAAACTGTTGCTCCACCATGGAGTTTAAACCTTGTTCTTAATGTTTTACAGGGCGTTCCGTTTGAACCCCTTCATTCCATTGATATAAAGTTGTTATCTTGGAAAGTTCTATTTTTAATGGCTATTTCCTCGGCTCGAAGAGTCTCTGAATTATCAGCCTTACATTGTGATTCTCCTTATTTGATTTTTCATTCAGATAAGGTAGTTCTGCGTACTAAACCTGGGTTCTTACCTAAGGTAGTCACTAACAGGAATATCAATCAAGAGATTGTTGTTCCTTCTTTGTGCCCAAATCCTTCTTCGAAGAAGGAACGTCTACTGCACAACCTGGACGTAGTCCGTGCTCTAAAATTTTACTTACAGGCAACTAAGGAATTTCGACAAACGTCTTCTCTGTTTGTCGTTTACTCTGGTCAGAGGAGAGGTCAAAAGGCTTCTGCTACCTCTCTTTCTTTTTGGCTTCGTAGCATAATTCGTTTAGCTTATGAGACTGCTGGACAGCAGCCTCCTGAAAGAATTACAGCTCATTCTACTAGAGCTGTGGCTTCCACTTGGGCCTTCAAGAATGAGGCCTCTGTTGAGCAGATTTGCAAGGCTGCAACTTGGTCTTCGCTTTATACTTTTTCCAAATTTTACAAATTTGACACTTTTGCTTCCTCGGAGGCTATTTTTGGGAGAAAGGTTCTTCAGGCAGTGGTTCCTTCTATATAAAGAGCCTGCCTATCCCTCCCGTCATCCGTGTACTTTTGCTTTGGTATTGGTATCCCAGAAGTAATGATGACCCGTGGACTGATCACACTTAACAGAAGAAAACATAATTTATGCTTACCTGATAAATTCCTTTCTTCTGTAGTGTGATCAGTCCACGGCCCGCCTTGTTTTTAAGGCAGGTAAATATTTTTTAAGTTACACTCCAGTCACCACTACACCCTTGGCTTCTGCTTTCTCGTTGGTCCTTGGTCGAATGACTGGGAGTGACGTAGAGGGGAGGAGCTATATGCGGCTCTGCTGGGTGAATCCTCTTGCACTTCCTGTTGGGGAGGAGTAATATCCCAGAAGTAATGATGACCCGTGGACTGATCACACTACAGAAGAAAGGAATTTATCAGGTAAGCATAAATTATGTTTTTTTTTTGTCACTTCCAAACTGTTGAGGACATCTGCAGCACTTGCATTTCGGTTATGAAGAGTGTTGGACAAGTTGCATAGCTGTAAAAGCACATCATACATGAAGCAAGCATACTGGACCATTGACAGACTTGTAGCAGCTCTGTAAAAGCATCTGGCTTTTGCTTGCCGTTCTCCTCTCACACCTTTTGCTTCAGGAGATTGGACCTAGAAATAAAGAGAAAGTATACATAATTGCCCTGCTTATCTCTCATTTTTTTATTCTCTCTCTCTCTCTCTCTCTCTCTCTCTCTCCTCAATTTTGAGAGACAGAGGGAGAGCTAGAGAATGAGTCAGAGAGAGAGAGTGATTGAGAGCAGCACAGGAGAGATAATAGGAATTAGAGGTAGGGGGAAAGGGACAGATAGGGAGGAACAAGAGTGGGGAGGGTGAAATGGATGGAGAGAAAGGGGGCTTGAGAGTCATGGGGAGAAAGAGAAGGCTGGAGAGAGAGAGAGCAGAGGGAAGGGGCAGAGGTCTACATACCTGATCAAGATGTTGTATGATTGCTTTGTAACCTTTGAGGAAATGGTCAAGTGCACGCCAGAAGTGTCTACCCATCGTGTCCCATCTGCTTGTGTAGACAATAGTGTACTCATTTTCAAAGAAGCATAGCTGTTCTTAAGATTTGCACAGTTGAGTGCCGACTTGTGATAAAATAAATATAACCCTAGAAGTAGATCCTTTAACTTCTGATGACTCTCATTATTGGCTGCTGTGTCCCTGACACTGAGCTCCAAGCGGTGACTCATGCAATGAATTGCAACAACGCTTTCTCTGTCCTTTTAGCTTCTGCACAACTCCTCCATTTTTCTCCCCAGCATCACTGCTGCTCCATCAGTGCCTATTGCAACAAGT